>NC_085874.1:53156444-53166444 GCF_034702125.1 Engraulis encrasicolus | reverse complement strand
GCACAAGTGTGAGCTAGTAGACTCGCCATCTGTGTCTGTTCATGAGTGTGGTCATCATTGTGTGTGAGAGTGAAAGTGAGACACACACACACAGAGACGCACACACACACACACACACACACACATACACACACACACACACACACACACACACACACACACACACACACACACACACACACACACACACACACACACACACACACACACACACACACACACACACACACACACACACACACACACACACGTCTAGCTGCCGTCCGTATTTCTACCATGTGACTGGGACTTGGGCCTTCCTGATTGGCTAGACTTGTGGCATCGTCTGTGTGTGTCAGTGACGGTGAATGTGAGTGTGTGTTAAATAAGATCCTCTTGATGTGGCAGACGCTAACTAGTGCAGTCTTGGGTGACCTGAAACTTGATCTCTCTCTTACTCTCGCTCTCTCTCTCTCCTTCTCTTTCTCACTCTCTCTCTCCCTCTCTCTCTCTCTCTCTCTCTCTCTCTCTCTCTCTCTCTCTATCTCTTCCCCCCTCTCTCCACCTGTCCTATTCTACTGCTCTCTCTCAATTCAATTCAATTCAATTCAATTCAAAAGTGCTTTATTGGCATGACAAAAGAAACTTTGTATTGCCAAAGCATGGTACATAACATATATAAGACAACAATAATAGGAACAGTAAGACATAATAAAATTATACCACTTGTGTGTGTGTGTGTGTGTGTGTGTGTGTGTGTGTGTGTGTGTGTGTGTGTGTGTGTGTGTGTGTGTGTGTGTTCGTGTGTGTGTATGTGTTCGTGTGTGTGTGTGTGTGTGTGTGTGTGTGTGTGTGTGTGTGTGTGTGTGTGTGTGTGTGTGTGTGTGTGCGCATATAGAGTGTGTGTGTGTGTGCACGCGTGTCTCAGTTTGTTTGTGTGTGTTTGTGTGTGTTTCCGTGTGCATGCTTGGGTGCATGCGTATGTCCATCCAGTCTTTGAGTGTGTTTCAGTGAATATTCGAGCACATAAGCATAAGGTATTTAAAGAATACATATAATATACAGTATATTATAATATAACATACAGTATCACTCATTGTCCCTCTGCTGGTGGCATGTGAAAATGTATTGGGCTGACAAGAAACAACTCAGTTCTTGTTCACCCATGATAAATGGGAGTTTGTTCTGGGTTGGGAGGGAAGTGAAATTTGGGTGTTTCTGCTCAAATTTTTGGAAGAAGATTTCACGGATATTTTTAAATTTGTTGCATTCGGTTAGGAAGTGAAGCTCGGTTTCAACAATATTGTCAGTGCATTGTCTGCAAAAACGTTCTTCTCTGGGAAGCCAGTCTTTTTTATGTCGGCCGGTTTCAATGGCCAGGCGGTGTTCACTGAGTCTGTATTTCGTCAATATTTTTCTCAAGATAGGGTCTTTGATTTGAGTTAGATAGTTTGCAAGTGCATACTCTCTGTTTAGGGACAGATAGCATTGCATCTTGCTTTGTGTTTTGGTTTTCAATTGCCAATATTGATAATAGTTATTTTTCAAGAATAAGAAAATTTGGTTTAGTGGAGTATGTTTTGTAATTTGGACCTGGTCTTGCAGGCCTGTAGAGTGTGGAGGTGTTAGTGGGAAGGGATAGCAGTGGACCTGATTGGTATGTGGGGTGGTGACTTTGCTCAGCTCTTGGTTTTGCAAGGCTTTGTGACATAATGAGTGTGGGTCACTTAATTTGAGGTGCTTCCAGAATTTAATTGATCTTTTTTGAATGTTGATTATAAGAGGGTATCGGCCTAGTTCTGCCCTGCATGCATTATTTGTTGTGTGTCGGTGGACTTTTAGGATGGTTTTGCAGAATTCCACATGCAGGGTCTCAATTGGATGCTTTTCCCATTTATCAAATTCCTGATTTGTGAGTGGACCCCACACTTCACTGCCATATAAGGCTATTGGTTCTATCACAGATGAGAATATTTTGAGCCAAATTTGGATTGGAATTTCAAAGGGTACTTGTCTTTTTATGGCATATAGAGCCCTGCGTGCCTTGTCTTTCAGTTCATTCACTGCCTTATTGAAACTTCCATTGTAATTGATTCTGAGGCCTAAGTAGGTGTAGTCTGTGACATGTTCAATTGTTTGTGGTCCTAAAGTAAATGTATTTTGTCTTCCGTGGTATTTGGAACCTTTCTGAAATATCATTATTTTGGTTTTGTTGTTGTTCACTGCCAGGGCCCAGGTCTGGCAGAAATTTTGGAGGAGCCCAAGCTGCATTTGGAGTCCATTTGCTGTTGGTGAGAGAAGGACTAGATCATCCGCAAACAGCAGGAATTTGGCCTCGATGTTGTTCAGAGTGGGTCCTGTGGTGGTTGACTTTTCTAGGATGGTCGCCAGCTCATTTATATATAGATTAAACAAAGTTGGGCTTAAAGGGCAACCTTGCCTCACGCCGCACTCTTGGGGGATATAATCTGTTCTTTTAGATCCGATTTTGATGGCACATTTTGCTCCTGAGTACATGGATTTTATAATATCATATGCTTTTCCCCCTACACCATTTTTCATTAATGTGTAGAATAATCCGTTGTGCCAAATGGTATCAAAAGCGGTTTTGAAGTCTACGAAACAAGAGAATAATTTGTTTCTTTTGTGGGTGTATTTTTCGATTAATGTGTGTAGGGTGTAAATATGATCAGTGGTGCGATGATTTGGTAAGAATCCGATCTGGCTTTTGCTCAAGATATTGTGCTTCATAAGGAAGTCCATAAGCCGTGAATTAATAATACTACAGAATAACTTCCCCAGGTTGCTGTTAACGCTGATGCCTCTGTAATTTTTAGGGTCAAATTTGTCTCCGTTTTTGTAGATTGGTGTAACTAATCCATGGTTCCAGATGTCGGGGAAATAACCCACACTTAGGACTAGGTTAAATAGTTTGAGAATAGCCCATCTAAATTTTTCACTCATACATTTTAGCATTTCATTTAAAATGCAGTCAGGCCCGTATGCTTTCTTTGACTTTAATTTGTTGATATGAGTGAGTAGGTCCTGTTCAGTGATTGGGAAGTCAAGTGGGTTTTGGTAGTCTTTGATTGTGTTTTCCAGATCGTGCAGTTTGTGGATTATGTCATTTTGTTTCTTGTTTTGGTCAGATTGAACATTCTTGAATAGAGTTTTGAAATGATTAGTCCAGATGTCTCCATCTTGAATTACCATTTCTTGATGTTTTGATTTTTTTAAATGATTCCAATTGTCCCAAAATGTATTCGTTTTTTATTGATGCCTCAATCAGTGCCAGCTGGTTTTGTGTGTACTGAGCTTTCTTGTTTCTGAGTGTGCGTTTGTATTGTCTCAGTGTCTCACAATATAGATGTCGAATTGATGTGTCATTTGGATCTCTATGTTTCTGGTTGGATAATTTGCGAATTTCTTTTCTTAATGACTGGCATTCGGCGTCAAACCAGCTGTCTTCCTTTTCGACTTTAGGTTTGTTCCTTAATCTCTTTAATTTGGCCTTTCCTGCTGTTTTTTCAAATATTATGCCAATTGTTTCCACAGCCTGGTTGACACCCTCTGTACTTAAGGTATATGGGGTGTCTAGAAAGGTTTCCAGGAGAGCTTGGATGTGTTGGGTTCCTGTTGCTTTTATAAATTCCTCATTACTGTTTTCAGCCCATCTGTATGACTTTTTAAAGTGAAACAGCTTACTGGACTGTGATTTTAGGGTGTTGTTTTCTGACATTTTTATGAATATTGTGAGTTGGCTGTGATCTGATAGGGGTGATAGTGGTTTGACAGTGAATGCTCTAATTGACATAGGGTCTATGTCAGTTATGACATAGTCTACTGTGCTATTCCCAAGAGGTGAGCAAAATGTGTGTTTTCCAAATGTGTCTCCTCTAATCCTACCATTGGCGACATACAGACCCAGGCTACGGCAGATTTGTAAGAGTTCCTTCCCATGTCTGTTTACAACTGGATCACAATTTCTTCTGTGGGGATAAGCAGAGTGGTTAGTTTTATTTTAAAGTACGGCAGATGTAGGAATTGCCATCAGCACTTATAGAATCATCCTCTGTGCCTGTACGTGAATTTAGGTCCCCGCAGAGGAGCACATTTCCCTGGGCCTGAAAATGGCTTGTTTCTGTTTCCAGAGACATAAATGTATCCTCTGTGTAGTATGGTGAATCAGCGGGGGGTATATAGATTGCACAGACAAAGAGGTCCTGTTGTGAAACAAATATATCTTTCTTAATCTTTAACCATATGTGGTATTTTCCCGTTTTTAAGATGCTGATGTGTTTGTCAAATTTTGATTTGTACCATAGTATTAAACCTCCAGAGTGTCTTCCTTGTTGTACCGAACTAAGTTTTTGTGGTGGTAATATTATTTCCTTGTAGTTTGGGGGACAATGAGTGATAACATCTTTTTGCCAGGTTTCAAGTAATATCATTATATCTATACCTTTTATGCTTTCTTGGAATTCTAGGTTGTTACATTTTACGCCAAAGGCTGAGGAGTTCAAGCCTTGAATGTTCCAAGTGCTAATGGAAAGTGAGGCCATAGTAAATATCAACAACTAAATGTTCACAATGAAATAAACCTTTCATACTGCATACTATTTAGATTGAAGTGTTGAATGTAGATACAGTATGACAGCAAAACATATTAAGTTAACAGTAGGTGCATACAGTAGGTAAATGAACTTTTTTTCTTTTTTTTTTTTTTTTTTTTTTTTTTTTTTTTTTTTGAAGTCTTGGATGTGTCCTAAGTGAGCTTTGAACAGATATATAGGAGCATTTGTTTGATCTCACCCATTTTTGGCGCTCCATCACCTTTCAGCACTTCTGCGTAGCTTGACTCCAGTGTGGTGGGCTCTGCTGCATGCTGGTGTTCCTGGTGCAACCAGGGGGTGGGGGGTTGTTGGGTTGGGGGGGGTTGGTTTTCCTGGTTTGGCATCGGGGTAGTGTTGGTGGTGATGCCTAGGCGCTGGGGGCCAGTGGTTTGCACTGGAGGGGTGGGGGTGGTCTGGCATGGGGCGTTGTAGGTCTGGATTGGAGGGGGTGTATGCTGGATGTGGAGGTGGGGGGGGCGCGTCTGGGACAAGGTGCTGGGCGCCAGTGGTTTGCTCTAGGGGGAGGGGGGGTGGGCTGGCATTGGGGTTTGCCGGTCTGGATTCGAGGGTGTGTATGCTGGGTGTGTAGGTGGGGGGCCGGGTCTGGGACAAGGGGGGGTCATCAGTGGAGGGGGTCTCGGAGTGTCGCTGTCCCTTCTGGTCGTCGATGGTGGGTGCTGTGTGTGGGCTCCCTTCGGCCCTGGGCGCAGGGGCTTGTGGATGGGTCCTGTTGGTCCATGGTGCTCTCTGGGAGGAGGGTGTGGTCGCGCTGTTGTGTTGCTGCGTGGAGGCGAGGTCTGGGAGCTGGTGAGTCCATCGGCTGCAGGTTGTCTGCCAAGTGCTGCATCCTTAAGCGCTTTTGCAAACTTCCCCACTGCCCTCCTACTAAGGTGACACTGGTCGTAGAGGTCGCGTGTGGAGATGTTGCAGTGGTGGGCTACGTGCACGTTGGGGAGACGAGCACAGTCTCTGGTGATGTCAGCATTCACCCTCTGAATTGTTGTAGGGTGGAAGTCTTTGCGGGGCAGAAGAGTGTGGACACACGGTGACCTGGGAGGTGGGGAAACTCTCGGCCGCCTTTTTTGCCAGCCTGGCAATGAGTCCTCCAACTCGTTTCCTGCTCAATTCTCAGGTCATTGGTGCCTGTGTGTAGTATAATGTGTGCTGGTGAGCCGAATTCTGGGTCAGAAAGGTACCGGAGGGCATCCTCTACTTTTGGGCTCCAAATTTTTGATACTCTCAGTCCAGGGAACAGTACCTGCTCATGGAGAAATTTTCCATTTGAGTCAATCAGGATAGCCACTTCAGCTGTTCTGTCCAGTTTGGTTGTTGTAGTTGTGTTTTGCTTGTTGCCAGGGGTTGTTGTAGTAGTTGTAGTCTCAGCAGCAGCTGGTGTGGGTTTCTGGCTGCGACGTTGCTCTGCTGGGCCTAGGACAGGTGTCTGTGGGGGGCGTGGGGTGAGGGCTGAGTGTGTTGCTTTGAGTTCTTCAATAATTTCATCTCTCAGGTAGAGCTCCTCTCTGAGTTTTGTTATTTCTCTTTTTACCTCGTTATGGATTTCTGCAAAGTCTTTTTTCAGCATACATTTCAGTTCTGCGAGCTCTTTTTGTAAATGTTCATTGTTTTGAGAAAGGTTTTCAGTATGCCTTCTGATTTCCTGGACTGACGCCTTCATTTGGTTCTTTACTTGGCTTAGCTGGTCTTTAAGAGCATCCGTTTGGTTGTCCTGTGCATACCTTCCAACCGTTTCAGTCAGCTCCACCACACCTATCTCTATATTGGAGATGCTGTCTTTTAGCTTGGCTACTTCTGCATTAAAGTTGGGGCTTAGGGTGTTACATGCAGGCAGGTGTGTGGTGTCACTGGACGGTGTCATCGATGGCGCTGTGGGGGGTGATGTCAGGGGTTCTGTCCTGGGGGCTTGGTTTGTGCTCCCTTTCTCGCTCTCCGATAGCTCCTTCACTGTGGGGAATGCCTCTTCAAATAGGCAGAGGGCAGCTTGGTTTCCTTGCACCATGACTGTACCATTCTGATAAATGTTTACTGTGAGGAATTTGCTTTCTTTGTTTGTGTCTTCAAAAATACAGATTTGTCTTCCCTTGCATATTCCTTTTTTTGTGTGGAATTTAAAATGAGTACAAAAAGCTGCGTGCCATGCAGTGGTGTGTTCGGTGTGGAAGAGCAGATTCGTCGGTACCATCTTGCCTTTACCCACGTAGCAGTCTTTGAAAAGTATTTCAGGGTTTTCTCTCTGAAGCTTCAACCGGAATTGTTGTCTGCCTGTGTCTGTGTTTATATCCGCTGGGTATTCAAAGAGGCGGGCGTTACGCTGTACAGTAGTGCTAGTTGTTGCGGCCATCGTCTTGTTACTTTTTGTTACAATGTTTCAAGGGATTCCTTTCCGCCGCTCGTGCGGTCTGAGCAACGGTTGTTATTGGAACGTTCGCCAGCCTCAGCTCAGCTAGTCAGTTGTGGAAAGCAGGCTAGTACCGAGGGCTACGTAGCAATGTCATTCAATAAATACTTCTTGGTTGGGCTGACATATCTGGCGAGGCTGTGTCAAGTGATGTTGTAAACACACGTTTTGCCTTGGTTCCGTTATCCGGACAGCTAGAGTCCCAACACTGCTTTACTAATAAATGCGAGCTTTGCTTACCAGTCTCTGTTTCTTGGTGGTAGCTTGTTAGCGGCTAGCTGTCAGTTAGCTTATTACGTTGTTAGATGGTTGCAAGTTTGGACAGTCCGGTCTTTGTTTGTGTCCTTTCGTGTTGGTTCCCTTTGTTGTTTTGCGAAAGTTCCTCGTTGCTTTCTCGTGTTTATCCTTTCTGGTGTTTCCGTTGATGTTTTTAAAATCCTATCTCTCTCTCTTTCTCTATCTCTCTCTATCTCTCTTTTAAAATCCTATCTCTCTCTCTCTCTCTCTCTCTCTCTCTCTCTCTCTCTCTCTCTCGCTCCTTCTCTTTCTCACTCTCTCTCTCCCTCTCTCTCTCTCTCTCTCTCTCTCTATCTCTTCCCCCCTCTCTCCCCCTGTCCTATTCTACTGCTCTCTCTCTCTCTCTCTCTCTCTCTCTCTCTCTCTCTCTCTCTCTCTCTCTCTCTCTCTCGCTCCTTCTCTTTCTCACTCTCTCTCTCTCCCTCTCTATCTCTCTCTCTCTCTCCCTCTCTCTCTCTCTCTCTCTCTCTCTCTCTCTCTCTCTCTCTCTCTCTCTCTCTCTCTCTCTCTCTCTCTATCTCTTCCCCCCTCTCTCCCCCTGTCCTATTCTACTGCTCTCTCTCTCTCTCTCTCTCTCTCTCTCTCTCTCTCTCTCCGCCTCTCTCTCTCTCTCTCTCTCTCCCTCTCTGTCCTACTCTACTGCCCCCTTCGTGGCTTTACAGTAATAAGAGTCTGAAGGCCCAGTGTGTGTGTGTGTGTGTGTGTGTGTGTGTGTGTGTGTGTGTGTGTGTGTGTGTGTGTGTGTGTGTGTGTGTGGTGTGTGTGTGTGTGTGTGTGTGTGTGTGTGTGTGTGTGTGTGTGTGTGTGTGTGTGTGTGTGTGTGTGTGTGTGTGTGTGAGCATGCGTGCGTGTGCTTTTGTGTGTGTGTGTGTGTGTGTGTGTGTGTGTGTGTGTGTGTGCGTGTGCTTTTGTGTGTGTGTGTGTGTGTGTGTGTGTGTGTGTGTGTGTGTGTGTGTGTGTGTGTGTGTGTGTGTGTGTGTGTGTGTGTGTGTGTGTGTGCGTGTGTGTGTGTTGGCTGGCCATTCCTGTGTGTAGGCCTGTGTGTATTTTTAGTGCAGAGGAGAGGTGTATTAAGCCTGCTGGGCCGGCCGGCTATTGTAGTCACATGCTGTAAGCTTCGTGAGAACGGTGAGGTCATGCTTTAGTCAGTGACTGCGCGTGTGTATACATGCAACGTGTGTGTGTGTGTGTGTGTGTGTGTGTGTGTGTGTGTGTGTGTGTGTGTGTGTGTGTGTGTGTGTGTGTGTGTGTGTGTGTGTGTGTGTGTGTGTGTGTGTGTGTGTGTGTGTGTGTGTGTGTGTTTGCGTGTGTGTGTGTGTTTGCGTGTGTGTGTGTGTTGTTGTTTACATTAAATGTACTGTATGTGTCCATCTGTGTGTACTTTATTTTGTTTTTTAACAGAACCCTTGTGACTGCAGACACACACACACACACACACACACTCACACACGTGCACTCGCATAAACACTGGCACACATCCATCCATACTGTACTTTACAGAGAATCATGAATAGGCCCTTTACTTGTGTTGAAGCCTGTACTGTATTAGTAAACTAATGGCACCTGACTCCCACGCCCATGGGATTGCTGACTGTGTGTCTGGATCTGTGGGTTTACATGCTTTTGGTTGTATTGTGCCTGGGTGTGTGAATTTGCATGCTGTAAGGGTTGTATGACTGATACTGTGTGCTTGTAGAGTAGAGTAGAGTACTTGTATTAATCCCGAGGAAAATTAAGTTGTTATGTTATGTACAGCTTACATAAATACACAAAACCATACATAAAGACATAATACACACTATAATTTGCACATTGCAGCTAACATATAACCCTCTTGAGTACAGCAATCAGCCTACATCAGGTCACACACCCAAACAGACACTCTTGTCTCACTGTAGGTGTGCGTGCGTGTGTGCGTGCATCTGTGACTTTGCATGTTCTAATGGTTGTATTGTGCCCTGATGTGTGAGTTTGCATGCTGTGTGCTTGTGTAACTGTGTGCTTGTGCAACTGTAGGCGTGTGCAACTGTAGGCGTGTGCTTTATGTGAATGGTGTGAACATACACACACACACACTCGCGCCATTTTATCTTATTTGGTTGTGACGGTATCAGGATTTTACTACTAATTACAGTAGCTCACAGTACAGTACAGTTTCATGTTGTTGTTGTTTTTAGTAGTACTGTAGTAAAATGCAGATATCACCGGTTTGCATGCGGTGGACTGGGCCAGTGCTGTGGAGTTACTGCACTTTGCCTTTGTAGGGCAGTGCAGGTGGGTAGGGCTTATAAGGACATGCAGTATCTCCAGGCCTGGAGTGAGGAGTGTGTGTCTGGGTACAGGTAGGGACAGGCGTGTCCCCCAGGTGTGGAGTGTGGCTCTGGGTGCATAAGGACAGGCGTGTACCCCAGGCGTAGAGTGTAGAGTGTGGCTTTTACGGGTAGGGCACGTAGGGACAGGCGTGTACCTCAGGCGTGGAGTGTTGCTCTGTGGTTGGGTAGGGTGTATAAGGACAGGCATATCCCCCAGGTGTGGAGTGTGTCTCTGGGTGAGTAGGGCACGTAGGGACAGGCGTGGAGTGTGGAGTGTGCCTGTGGGTGATTGGGTAGTGCACATAGGGACAGGCGTGTACCCTGGCGTAGAGTGTGTGTCTGTGCCTCTGTGTGTGGGTAGGGTGCATAAGGACATGCTTATC
>NC_085874.1:53140862-53143362 GCF_034702125.1 Engraulis encrasicolus | reverse complement strand
GCTGAGGAGGAGGAGGAGGGAGGAGGGAGGAGGAGGTGGAGGGAGGGGGGAGGAGGAGCTGAGGAGGGAAGAGGGAAGAGGGACGAGGGACGAGGGACGAGGGAGGACAGAGGAGGGAGGAGGAGGAGGGATGGAGGGAGCGAGGGAGGGGGTAGGAGGGAGGAGGGAGGAGGGAGGAGGTAGGAGGAAGGAGAGATGATGGAGGAGGGATCGAGGGATTGAGAGAGGAGGGAGGAGGGAGGAGGAGAGGAGGGGAGGAGTATGAAAAGGAGGGAGGAGAGAGGAGGGAGGAGGGAGGAGGGAGGAGGGAGGAGGGAGGGGGTGGAGGGAGGAGGGAGGAGGAGGGAGGGGGTGGAGGGAGGAGGGAGGAGCTGAGGAGGGAGGAGGGAGGAGAGAGGAGGGAGGACAGAGGAGGGAGGAGGGAGGAGGGATCGAGGGAGGAGGGAGGAGGAGGGAGGAGGGAGGAGGGAGGAGGGAGGAGGGAAGAGGGAGGAGGGAGGACAGAGGAGGGAGGAGGAGCTGAGGAGGGAGGAGGGAGGAGCTGAGGAGGGTGGAGGGAGGAGGAGGATGGAGGAGGGAGGAGGGAGGAGGGATGGATGGAGGACAGGGATTGAGGAGGAAGGAGGAGGGGGAGGAGGGAGGGATGGAGGAGGGAGGAGGGAGGAGGGAGGAGGGAGGAGGGAGGAGGAGGGAGGAGGGAGGAGGAGGAGGGAGGAGGGAGGAGAGAGGAGGAGGGAGGAGGGAGGAGAGGAGAGAGGGAGGACAGAGGAGGGAGGGGATTGAGGAGGGAGGAGGGAGGAGGGAAGAGGGAGGAGGAGGGAGGGGGTGGAGGGAGGAGGGAGGAGGATGAGGAGGGAGGAGGAGGAGGAGCTGAGGAGGGAAGAGGGAGGAGGGAGGGGGGAGGGAGGACTCCATGCCCAGCAGATGCTGCTCCTGTTGATGCCCATCAGATACTATACTGTTGATGACACCATGACCCCCGGGCTATGGAGCACTCATCAGGCCATCAGATACTAAAGTGTGGGTGACACCATGACCCCGGGGCTACGGAGCACTCTGTTTGCCCTATCACTGCAGCCCTCACCACACTGTTATCACAGGAAACAGAGGGCAGATAAAGAGAGAGAGGAGAGAGAGAAGAGAGAGAGAAGCATAAGACATTCATCATACTAAACATTACACATGCACACTCAGAAAACGCACACCATACTCAACACAAGACATGCACACTCAGAAAGAAAGAGAGAGAGGGCAGTGGGGAGGTAGTGAGAGAGAAAAAGGGTTCTAGTTTGAGTTGTCATTTACATGCTACTGAACTAACTGGAAAGAGAGAGCAAGAGACGGTTTGTGGGTTTTTTTTATCAGCTTGGAATCAATGACACATGGGAATGGAAGGAAGCTGAGGACAAAAATAGAAGTGAGAGTAGAGGATTCATGAGAGAACTGCAGAAGAGGAAAGAGAGAGTAGTAGTAGTAGTAGTAGTAGTAGTAGTAGTAGTAGTAGTAGTAGTAGTAGTAGTAGTAGTAGTAGTAGTAGTAGTAGTAGTAGTAGTAGTAGTAGTAGTAGTAGTAGTAGTAGTAGTAGTAGTAGTAGTACTAATAGTAGTAGTAGTAGTAGTAGTAGTAGTAGTAGTAGTAGTAGTAGTAGTAGCTTTATTGAAGAAATGTCTTCTAGTGGAAGGATCGTAAGACAGGAAAACAAACACAATACAGTCAGATTCCCAAAGCACATTTTCCCTTAACAACACATTCTCCCATTGCATACGTTATCATCCATCAGCAGTGGTCAGCCCCAGTGTACCCCATAGCATGGGAAGATGTGCAAGCAGCAAATAAATAGACAGGCACTCTGCCTTCATGAGAGTGAACTGTAGAAGATGAAAGCAAAGAGACTGCATGTGGAAAGGGCTGTGTGGAATGGTATACAGCACGCGCACACACACACACACACACACACACACACACACACACACACACACACACACACACACACACACACACATACAGAAACACACACACACACACACACACACACACACACACACACACACACACACACACACACACACACACACACACACACACACACACACACACACACACACACACATACAGAAACACCTGTTCTCACTGCACAGCGGAAACGGAACCTCTTTTCTCCTGCTGCCTGGTGCAAGAGTCAGTGTGTGTGTTTGTGTGTGTGTGTGTGTGTGTGTATATGTGTATGTGTGTGTGTGTGTGTGTGTGTATATGTGTATGTGTGTGTGTGTGTGTGTGTGTGTCTGTCTGTCTGTCTGTCTGTCTGTCTGTCTGTCTGCGTGCGTGTGTGTGTGTGTGTGTGTGTGTGTGTGTGTGTGTGTGTGTGTGTGTGTGTGTGTGTGTGTGTGTGTGTGTGTGTGAGAGAGAGTGAGTGAGTGTGTGTGTATTTGTGTGTGAAACTCATGCATATTTTACCGGGTGTTGTGTCACAGGAAGGAAATTCACCTGTTTTCCTTTCCGT
>NC_085874.1:53125862-53130862 GCF_034702125.1 Engraulis encrasicolus | reverse complement strand
AGAGAGAGAGAGATTCCTGGTGACGGGGTTGAGAGAGAGAGAGAGAGATAGAGGGAGGGATGTTAAAGTGCCCAGTCAACTGAAGAAAGTAGCCAGTTGCGAGAGACAGAGAGTGAGCATGAAAGAAAGGAAGAAAGAAAGACAGAAAAGAAAAGAGTGTGTGTAACAGTGTGTGTGAGGGCCTGAAGATGCTTGGTTTAATAATTAAAGGAGGTGAAGTGCTGCACCCATCGACCTCCACAGCGATCCTGTAATTTGGTAGCAGGCCATGCTAAACAATGCTAAATAATGCAGGCCAGGCTAAATAATTCACTGGCTTTGATATAAACCAGCGCAGAACCAAATCCCATATCCCCTACACAACTGCAACTACAGTACACTGTGGTGTAACAAGTTAACATTTACAACGTCAACTGCACTGCGCTTTTCTTAGCACCTGTGTATGAAATGTGCTATACAAATAAACTTGCCTTGCCTTGCCTTGCCTTGCCTTGCCTTGCCTTGCCTTGCCTTGCCTTGCCTTGCCTTGCCTTGCCTTGCCTTGCCTTGCCTTGCCTTGTGCTGTAACAAGTTAACATTGGGCTGCTACTGCACTGTAACAAGTTAACATTGGGCTGCAACTGCACTGCAACCGGTGTTGGGTAAGTTTCTTTTTAAAGTAATTCGTTACTTTACTTTAGCTACTGCTTTCAATTGTAATTGAATTACTTTACTTATTACTAAATTTAAAAAGTAACTCGTTACTTATTACTTTACTTTACTTTTCGCGGGAAAAGGGATTTTAACCAGTGTAGTGGCACAACTCATAATACACCTGCTTCCCCAGGTTGTAGGCCGGCTGTGTAAATGGCCTAATATTTTAATATGTGCAAACTGTACCTCTATGGAATCCCTCATATAGGGCCTAGGCCTATTGTCATTCTCACATCTAAAATGCATTTCAGGATTGCCCTGTAGTCCTATTCATAACAGTGTCAATAAATTTGAATCTAGTCTAACATTACGCCATAGAATAGAATAGAATAGAATAAAATAGAATAGACTTTTATTGTCATTTCAGCATGAAAATTGCCTTTGGTCTCACTGAATAAAAACAGAATGAGTAGGGTGAGGTGGCCATACCAAACAGAAATGTTGTAGGTAAGGACACCCTAGGCTTACATATTTCCTCTCCTCGATTTTGCAGCTTAGCTACTCCAAATCCTTTCAGTTTCCTGATTAAAACGATGGATTGTATGCATCAACATTATTATTAAGGATTCTATGGAATGCAGAATCAGTTCGTTCTGGAAGACGGTGTGATCAGGCACATTTGAATAGCCTGAAGAACGTGGCCTCAACGCAATAATGTTGCTTGCGCTGTTGTTTTCACGTTATTCCCAATTAGTCTACTTGATTCGCGCTGGCTGCTGCTGCTGACGGAGCTACCCAAACTGTTTTGGGTTTTTTTGCATTGTATCTAACCAATATGTCATCAGTAAGCACAACAGAGGCCATGGCATTTGCGATGAGTACAGCTGTTTCATTCATGCGTTTACATAACGGTGGACTCGGGATGAATGTAGATTTAACTGCACAGCAAATCACTTTCATTTTACCTGGCGTAATGTTAGAAAAAAATGATGGTGGAACTCCAAGTATTGTTAAGCACATCACAGCGCAACGGGCTCATGAAAGTCCCAGTGAAAGACCTTGCATGCACGAGGAGGAAGGAACATCAGTCTGCGTGCGCGTGCTCTCACACACCCACACCCGAGAGCTCGAGAAGGGCTGGGGGTAAAAAACAGCCCAGACAGTGAGCTTTGCGCATCTAGAACTAATATCAGCAAACCTGAAGATTATTTAAAGGCTCAAATAACGAGTAACGACCGTTACAGCAGTGCAGTAACTGTAATTACGTTACTGAAATTTGAAGAGTAATGCGTTACGTTCCCAAGTTACTGCCAAAAGTAATTAAATTACGTACCCCCAACTACACTGTAACAAGTTAACATTGGGCAGCAACTACACTACACTGTTTTCATTGGGCTGCGGGGACTGAGGACATTACTGATGTGATGCTACACTTGTGTGTGTTTGTCTGTGTGTGCGCACATGCATATGTGTGTTGACACGTGTGTGTGTGTGTGTGTGTGTGTGTGTGTGTGTGTGTGTGTGTGTGTGTGTGTGTGTGTGTGTGTGTGTGTGTGTGTGTGTGTGTGTGTGTGTGTGTGTGTGTGTGTGTGTGTGTGTGTGTGTGTGTGTGTGTGTTCCTATAGGATTATGAGTCTATTGTGAAGTTGGTGGAGACGCTGGACAAGCTGCCGACCTTTGACCCCGTGGCAAACCCCCACGTCAAGTTTCACTACGCCTTCGCCCTCAACAGGTAAACCCCCACGTCAAGTTCCACTACGCCTTCGCCCTCAACAGGTAGTGTGTGTGTGTGTGTGTGTGTGTGTGTGTGTGTGTGTGTGTGTGTGTGTGTGTGTGTGTGTGTGTGTGTGTGTGTGTGTGTGTGTGTGTGTGTGTGTGTGTGTGTGTGTGTGGTGTGTGTGTGTGTGTGTGTGTGTGTGTGTGTGTGTGTGTGTGTGTGTGTGTGTGTGTGTGTGTGTGTGTGTGTGTGTGTGTGTGTGTGCGTGCGCGCGCGTATCCGTGTACAGTTGTGCACTACATTGTCTCTTGTGCGTGTGTGCTTGTAATATCTGTTTGCATGTTTACAAAAGCATGCAAATAATGGCTTTAGTGTGTAGGCGTCATTTGCTTTTCCATGCTATTGGACACTGATGATACTATATTTCGTTGTAGTTGTGTGTGCACTTGCTGTTGGATTGGTGCCAACAATGTTTTTGCGCGTGCAAAAGGGCAGACAGCCATGGGCATAGACAGCAAACAGAAAAGGGGGCCCAGTAGTCATTGGACAATAGACAGTGAAGGCCAGTAAACACAGATGGCATAAAGTACATCAAGGGTTAAGTGCATAGAGAATACTATGTCATGCTGTGTCATACAGGTGTTGTATGGTCATGCAAGTGTTGTCCTTTAGCCAGCTAGCTGTGTTAGCTGTTTAGTTTGAGCTCCCCCTCCCATGCCTTGTCTTTTCCAATGGGCTCACAGGTCACATATTTGAAAAAACACTTGATGAAGATCAAAGAGAGTAGGTGTGTGTGTGTGTGTTTGTGCGCGCGCGCGTGTGTGTAGCCAACTTCCCTACTTAACTAGCCACTTCCTCCTCTGTGGCGTCTCTCCATCTGATCTGCAGGACATCAAAGGCAGCAGTCCACTAATGTAACCACAGGAGTGAAGCGCCCACATAGCATGGGTTGCCAGATGTGACAGACCATTTCCAGACCAAGAAAGTGCACTAAATCCCACCCCACCCTAACTGCTATTGGTTTCTATGGCCATCAATCTACAGAACCACCCCCACCCCCTCATACAAAAACAATTGGTAACACCTTATTTGACGCCGGCGTCATATGTATGACATAACGGTGTCATAACAATGCAGTCATGAATGTGTCATAAACATTATGTCAATGTCATAAACATTGTATGACTTTGTCTTTAAGTGAAATTCGGTTATGACAAAGACAGGCCAAACAATGTCAACTTTTCATGGTCATAAATCGTTTATGACATTGGCATTATGTGTATGACTCGTTCATGACACTATTATGACACCGTTATGACGTTGTTATGTCGTACGTATGACGACGGCGTCAAGTAAAGTGTTACCAAGCAATGACCTCCTATTAGCAACCCAATTACACGGGAATCTTCTCAACCTGGCAAAGGACACGCCCACTATGAGACCTGCTGTCTGTCTTGCTGGCTTGCTTGATGTCTCTCTTTCTTTCTTTCTTTCTTTCTCTCTTTCTTTCTTTCTTTCTCTCTTTCTTTCTTTCTTTCTTTCTTTCTTTCTTTCCTTCTTTCTCTCTTTCTTTCTTTCTTTCTTTCTTTCTTTCTTTCTTTCTTTCTTTCTTTCTTTCTTTCTTTCTTTCTTTCCTTCTTAATTTCTTTCTTTCTTTCTTTCTTTCTTTCTTTCTTTCTTGCCTTCTTTCTTGCCTTGCTTTCTTGCACAAACTGCATTGGTCAGTAATGACGCCCACTGAGAGAACTTTTTGAAATCACTTCTGTAGATAGCTGGCCAATGTCATTGCGAGAGTGGATAGTGGTGTGGATTGGCACTGCCCTCACGATCCGATTCGACTACGATTCGGGAGGTAGCGATTCATTACCTTTCTACTGAAAGCAAAGCAAATATTTCATCAGTCATGATGAGACAATACAAGTAGTCAGATACTGAGCAACAATTTATTGGCTGTTTTCTGTGTCAGTCTAGATCAGTCTGTATCAGTCTTGCAATGCTTTGAAGTACTTTTATTTAATTTAGCATTAACTTGCTCCAAAAATATCCACGGAATTAATTGAAACTTAAAAAAATTGCTGCATCGATTCTGGAACTTGCCGCATTGAATTGGATTGTCCATGCCCCGCATTGGATTGCATCACCGAATCGATCATTGTTGACACCGTGGCTGCCTCTTGTAGTCTAAAGTAAACAAAAGGCTAGCGTTGTGTTGAGCAGCACTAAGCCCTTTAGCTTGTAGAGGATTAGCCTCCGCTAGCCAGCTACAGTAGAGAACTGGACACCACAGCACAGCACAGCACAGCACAGTACAGTACAGTACAGTGTGGTGCGATGAGCTGTAGGTGTTTATGGAGTAATTAGATTCATCTGTTGGGGCAGCAGGGAAGATGAGGAGATAGAGAGGGGTGTGAAGATGAGGAGAAGGGGAGGTGGCCGGGAGGTTGTGAGTGTGAGCAGATGGGGAGGGTTGGTTGTTTTGGGGGTGGTGGGGGGGTGTTGTGAAGATAGGGACATGGGGGGGGGGGGGGTGAAGGTGAGCAGATGGGTGGGGTGTTGTTGCGAGGGTGGTGGTGTGCTGCAGGAGTCTGCGCAGACGGTGGCGCACATGTCCAGTGGCCCGATGCTTAAAGTCCCCCCACCCTTCTCCCTC
>NC_085874.1:53103362-53105862 GCF_034702125.1 Engraulis encrasicolus | reverse complement strand
CCAAGTGAAGCAGCAAGTGAAATGCTGTATTTTTCCTTTGGTACTTTGCTGAAGGCAGATGTACCTGCTGTAGTCTGCTTGGTATTTTGCTTAAGGCAGGGTGGCAGGGTACCTTCTGTAGTCTGCTTGGTATTTTGCTAAAGGCAGGGTGGCAGGGTACCTGCTGTAGTCTGCTTGGTATTTTGCTTAAGGCAGGGTGGTGGCAGGGTACCTGCTGTGGTTGGCTTGTGTTTGCACATGTACAGTACGGTTCACTGGATGTGAATTGGAACAAGCATTACCCAGCACCACACCCTTTACCAACTGAATAGGGGCACGCTTCAGATCAGGTGTCTGGCGTGACGGGCTCGCTCTTTAAAACCTGGCTGAGGTCATCTGTTTCCAGTAAACATGGTGGCCGTTTATGCTAATGGTCTCGTCACACGCAGCAGGCTTGTCCCTCAGTCAGGCCCAGAGGTAATGGAACGGTGTGTCACCGGCGACTTTTTCATCCCTTTGGCTATTCTACTCCAAACTTAACAAACCATTATAAAAACTTTGTATAAAAAAACTTGCTATTTGTCATGTACAATCCGTTGTGTTTTTAAATAGTGTGTCCAATTTTCAAATTTAGCTGGTTTGTTAATCCAATGCGTCCAGAATATATATAGTTGACAGCAACAAAACAGAATCGACCATCTTCTACTGAAACATTTCTTTTGTAGGTTTCTTGATATGCATGATGTTCATTATGTCTTAAAGTTAAATCAAATCTTCAAGTTTCTTTTGTTTCAGACGTGTAAAAGTTTTTCTCTTTTACCTGATGTGTTTCGACTTCAGTCCTCATGAACTTGAATATTCGTGTCTAATTCTTCATGCTCTTAATACATGTTCTATGTATGCATGCTGTTGCCCAGTCTTGCACTTTATATGTCTGTATGGGTATTGTATAGGTGCTCTAGGTGGAATGTATGTATACTGTCTATGTCTAATGTGTATGTCCACGCCTAGAATCTAGAGTCTGCATGGGAAAGTAAGAAACGTAATTTCAATTCTTTTTATGACCAATGCATGTAAAGAAATTGACAATAAAACCGACTTGACTTGACTTGCGTTCCTTCCTGTATCTGTTTTGCGCAGTACGACTACGAGTACGATGAGCATGGGGACCGGGTGATTCTGGGTAAAGGCACGTTCGGAGTGGTGTACGCGGGACGCGACCTCAGCAACCAGGTGCGGCTGGCCATCAAGGAGATACCCGAGAGGGACAGCAGGTGAGAACCACCGCAGAACACTGTTGCTATGACGATGAGAGACAGTTATGACGAATTAAGATGTCAAAATCAAAACTCAATAATGGGCATTACTAAGAGAAAGCACCTGAGCAGCTGTGAATTACAACTAGGGGCATTTCTTATTTTTTTAAATTTTAAATTCCAAAGCTTTGCAGCATAAGACCAGGTGTGAAAACACCCTATCATTCATGTTTTGAAGGTCATGTTTGCACACAGTAATAGCCATTATTGATGGCCATGTGAGAGCCTTTTCACTTTTGGTATGGATACTCTGATGAAGGCCTAAGTTCTGAAACGTCAGCACCAAAGAAAAAAGAAAAAGTGGTGAACCGTGAAGAAGCAGTGTCGCGCTCTTCCTTGTGTGAACTGACGACTGAAGTACCTTGAAAAGCTGCACCTGCTGAAAAAGAAACCTTCGAGGTGTGCGGGCTCTCACAAAACCATGCGAGATACACCTACAGTATGTTAATGTTAATTTTCATTTAATTTGACAGGGACAGTGCACTGCACAACATACATTTGAGCCAGATTATAGCCACGAGGCTCGTTTTCATCTGTAGTCCCTGTACTGCGCATGTACTGCACATGCAGGGACGGATCATGACTCCATGGGCCCCTGGGCCAGACAGCAAGAAAGGGCCCCCTCCAGATGTTAGAGACCCTATATTGTTGGGCATTCAGGTGTTTTTGTGATATGTGAATATGTGAAAATAGAGTTGTTAAAAGTGTGATTTTACACAACATGAGAAAGGAAATTTAGAGGATTGGGCTTCAGGGCCCTCTGGACTCTTGGGCCCCTGGGCCTGGGCCCGGTAGGCCCTTGCAGTAATCCATCCTTGTGTACATGTGAATGCATTAGCCATATTCAGTCATAATAGTCTTGTTAGGCTGCACTGCACTCTGGAGGCTTTTGATTGGATCTGCCGTGACTGGCTTTGGATATGCAGTCAGTCCAGCTCGCACCTGCCACTTTAGTAACAGCACAGTACATGTGAGCACCTTACCCCTTACACAAACACAGCTAGCAGTGCTGGGTACTCAGAGAGAGAGAGAGAGAGAGAGAGAGAGAGATTATCAATATTGGCAATTGAAAACCAAAACACAAAGCAAGATGCAATGCTATCTGTCCCTAAACAGAGAGTATGCACTTGCAAACTATCTAACTCAAATCAAAGACCCTATCTTGAGAAAAATATTGACGAAATACAGACTCAGTGAACACCGCC
>NC_085874.1:53093362-53098362 GCF_034702125.1 Engraulis encrasicolus | reverse complement strand
GATAGAGGTTTTTTAATAGCCGATGCGATACCGATTTTTTTTCATCACCCTTGGCCGATACCCGATTTCCGATACTCGATATTTGGGGCCGATAGGGGTTAAAAAAAGATTTAAAAAATGACAAATATTCCAGGTCTCAAGTTAAAAATAAACATTCCTTTAACATTATCAAATTGAGGTAGAACTTGTAACATTTAAACACCCACTCTAACAATTAAGTAATAAAAAAATAAAGTGTCTTGGTGCTTTTAAAAAAATATATATATCGCCTATCAGTAGCAGAGTGCCACCTGGAAAGCACAGGTCAGGGGCAATGAACGTGGCAAACGATTCAACCTGAAGCGTTCGATCAGGGAGAGCAAAGCTGTATTGTCCATTGTACTTCCAAAGGAATGCAGGAAAACTTGGTACACTTAAGAACTGAAACTCAAAATATCTTCAAAAAGAAAATATATGTCTCTCAGTAGAAAAATAAGAAGCAGAAGAGATATATCTTTACCGCTCTTTTGGAGTGGTCATAAATACATTCAGTCATTATATAGTCTTTGTGGTACTTTTTTAGTAGTAGTAGTAGTAGTAGTAGACTTTTATTGTCACTATATAAATATAGCGAGATTATGTTTAGTAGCAACCCACAAATGCCCACAAAATAAAAGATGTATTAACAGTAAATAAATAATATATAAAAATCCATAAAAATCCATAAAAATCCATGTGCATCTCACAGTATCGATAGTCCTGAAGTATTGAGGGGGGGGCAGGTGACGAATTGAGTTCAATTTTTATGTGTCAATGTCAACAATTTTTCCCTTTATAATTTGACCAATACGCCATAATTTTGCATTTCAGGTTTGAATATGTATATTAATCCCAGGAAACAGAAAACATTCATCCTAAATCAGTCTCATGCTCCTTGCACAACTTTGATGACTTGACTTGTTACACACTGTCGACATTCGATTTGAAGAAGGCTTACAAACAGCATCTGGTGGTCCGTGACAGGCAAGACAGCCAGTTATTTACTTTAAATAAGACAGCCAGATATTTACTTTGCATATGGAAGTCTAATTTAGCTGGCTTACATAAACACCCACTGGCCTGCCCCACAGTCTGTAAATACGCATAAAGAGTATTTAAAGATGACTACAAACACGGGGTGACATTTTGACCGAGTGCCAGCATTGAAGCCCACGATGGAGGTGAGGTGGGGGGTATGGGCGGTCAAAGGGGTCAGTTGTCCCGGGCCCAGGATGTTGGATGCAGACACAATTGGGTCCTTATTACATTTTATGTATTTGGTGGGGGGCCCTTTCAGATGACTTTATCCTGGGCCCGGCTAACGCTGTCAACAGCCCTGAGTGCCACTGAGTACGGCAGGGCAGTCAGGACGTTAGTGTGTATACAGTTTCCCACACGGGGGAAAAACCTAATCCACAATCCTGTCAGGAAAAAGGCTCCCATGCTGACGGTGAAAATACTACATGTTTGTCTGTGGTGTATTGCGCTGGTCCACAATATGTCATCTGTAGGCATGAGTTTGGGGAAGGTCCTGAGGGTGTGTCAGTAATGTTAGTATCAGACTAAGAACGTTCAATGTGCAGCTCACAATGTGTCAAGTGCAGTTTAATGGCACAAAACTGAGTTGTGTTTTCGACCTTAAAATTGGACACAACATTCTATTTTGTGTCATGAAATAGATAGATAGATAGATAGATAGATAGATAGATAGATAGATAGATAGATAGATAGATAGATAGATAGATAGATAGATAGATAGATAGATAGATAGATAGATAGATAGATAGATAGATAGATAGATAGACGGACGGACGGACGGATAGTCCCCAAACCCATCTCTGCGCTGTCTTGTCTTTACAGGAAGTCTGTCTGCATTGTCTTGTCTTCCAATCAGCTTGTCTGCATTGTCTTGTCTTCCAATCAGCTTGTCTGCATTGTCTTGTCTTCCAATCAGCTTGTCTGCATTGTCTTGTCCTCCAATCAGCTTGTCTGCATTGTCTTGTCTTCCAATCAGCTTGTCTGCATTGTCTTGTCTTTCAATCAGCTTGTCTGCATTGTCTTGTCTTCCAATCAGCTTGTCTGCATTGTCTTGTCTTTCAATCAGCTTGTCTGCATTGTCTTGTCCTCT
The DNA here is from genome assembly GCF_034702125.1 of Engraulis encrasicolus. Taxonomy (NCBI): domain Eukaryota; kingdom Metazoa; phylum Chordata; class Actinopteri; order Clupeiformes; family Engraulidae; genus Engraulis; species Engraulis encrasicolus. The sequence goes on along the minus strand of NC_085874.1, from coordinate 53,096,216 downwards.
AATCAGCTTGTCTGCATTGTCTTGTCTTCCAATCAGCTTGTCTGCATTGTCTTGTCTTCCAATCAGCTTGTCTGCATTGTCTTGTCTTCCAATCAGCTTGTCTGCATTGTCTTGTCTTCCAATCAGCTTGTCTGCATTGTCTTGTCTTCCAATCAGCTTGTCTGCATTGTCTTGTCTTCCAATCAGCTTGTCTGCATTGTCTTGTCCTCCAATCAGCTTGTCTGCATTGTCTTGTCTTCCAATCAGCTTGTCTGCATTGTCTTGTCTTTCAATCAGCTTGTCTGCATTGTCTTGTCTTCCAATCAGCTTGTCTGCATTGTCTTGTCTTTCAATCAGCTTGTCTGCATTGTCTTGTCCTCCAATCAGCTTGTCTGCATTGTCTTGTCTTCCAATCAGCTTGTCTGCATTGTCTTGTCTTCCAATCAGCTTGTCTGCATTGTCTTGTCTTCCAATCAGCTTGTCTGCATTGTCTTGTCTTCCAATCAGCTTGTCTGCATTGTCTTGTCTTCCAATCAGCTTGTCTGCATTGTCTTGTCTTCCAATCAGCTTGTCTGCATTGTCTTGTCTTCCAATCAGCTTGTCTGCATTGTCTTGTGTTACAGGAAGTCTGTCTGCGCTGCTGCGGTCAAAGTGGGGTCCCTTGAAGAACAACGAGCCCACGATTGGCTTCTACACCAAGCAGATCCTGGAAGGCCTCAAGTACCTGCATGACAACCAGATAGCACACAGAGACATCAAGGTAACTTAACAAGATAGCACACAGAGACATCAAGGTAACTTAACTAGACAGCACACAGAGACATCAAGGTAACTTAACAAGATAGCACACAGAGACATCAAGGTAACTTAACAAGATAGCACACAGAGACATCAAGGTAACTTAACCAGATAGCTCACAGAGACATCAAGGTGACTTAACCAGATAGCACACAGAGACATCAAGGTAACCACGACAACCAGATAGCACACAGAGACATCAAGGTGACTTAACCAGATAGCACACAGAGACATCAAGGTGACTTTACTAGATAGCACACAGAGACACCAAGGTGACTTAACTAGATAGCACACAGAGACATCAAGGTGACTTTACTAGATAGCACACAGAGACATCAAGGTGACTTTACTAGATAGCACACAGAGACATCAAGGTGACTTTACTAGATAGCACACAGAGACATCAAGGTGACTTTACTAGATAGCACACAGAGACATCAAGGTGACTTTACTAGATAGCACACAGGGGCATAAACAAAGTGCCTTCATACTACATATACTATACTTCATACTACATGTACTATACTACATACTACATATACTATACTTCATACTACATATACTATACTTCATACTACATGTACTATACTATACTACATACTTCATATACTATACTATACTACATATACTATACTTCATACTACATATACTATACTATACTTCATACTACATATACTATACTACATACTACATATACTATACTTCATACTACATATACTATACTTCATACTACATATACTATACTTCATACTACATATACTATACTTCATACTACATGTACTATACTTCATACTACATGTACTATACTTCATACTACATATACTATACTATACTTCATACTACATATACTATACTATACTTCATACTACATATACTATACTTCATACTACATACACTATACTTCATGCTACATATACTATACTTCATACTACATATACTATACTTCATACTACATGTACTATACTTCATACTACATGTACTATACTTCATACTACATATACTATAGTACTTCATGCTACATATACTATACTATACTTCATACTACATATACTATACTTCATACTACATATACTATACTTCATACTACATATACTATACTATACTATACTATACTTCATACTACATATACTATACTTCATACTACATATACTATACTTCATACTACATATACTATACTATACTATACTATACTTCATACTACATATACTATACTTCATACTACATATACTATACTATACTTCATACTACATATACTATACTTCATACTACATATACTATACTTCATACTACATATACTGTATATACTTCTACTGTGCTGACGGGGGAGGACATCAGGCCGTCTTCCTCCTCTGACAGGAAAGCTGCAGCATAGAGCTCGAAAGTCCCGCCCCTTAGTTCCGCGTTTCACGGGACCTAAGCTGACCATCTACGTAACAACGTGGTGGCGAGTAAATATCTTCTGATCTCAGTCATGATATGCGCTGGGCTACAAATATGCTGTTTAAGATGATAGATAAAGATTATTCATGCAGAAGTATCAATGTTTTGTTCCGAGGCCATCGGCATTAAAAATGTGAAGAAACACAGCTTTCTAAAAAATGTGGGGGTTCGTACGAAAAATTAAGCAAAAATATCAGCAACAACATATATGGAGCTCGTGGCACAACTCGAAGGGGATCGAAATGCCATTTTAATTCCGCCATTGGATTACATGCTACGATTTTCAGCTAAAAACGCCGTTGAGGTCCCATGAAATCGGGGGAAGTGACGTCACTTTCGAGCTCTATTGGCACCGCGAAGCGTTAACCAATGGGAGAGCTTTCAACGCCATGACGTCACGTGCGTCACCAGCAGTACTGGGATATTTAAAAATGGAGGCTGTTTTGATTTCGGTGGTGTCAAATTTGTTGATCGTTTTTCACAGATGGTTTTAAAATAAATGACACTTGCGTTAAGGTGACCAATATATTCGCTCCTGTTTCATCATTTTTATTTGTACATACAGTGTTTGTGAATGAAGAGAGATGGTTGTTTGACCACAGCATTTGCTAAGATAAGCTAATTTGACCGGGAAACG
>NC_085874.1:53068362-53075862 GCF_034702125.1 Engraulis encrasicolus | reverse complement strand
CTGAGTAGCATCTCTCTGCCCTCTATCTACTGTAGAGTACCTGAGTAGCATCTCTCTGCCCTCTAGAGTAGATGGAGTATCTTCTATTCATATATCTATTGCCCCCTAGAGCAGTGGTTCCCAACCTATGGGTTGGGACCCACCTTATGGGTCGCCAAAGATCCACAGGGGGTCGCGGAGCCCTCTTGATTTTAAGGGGTTTCATTTTAAATATATATAGCCCATGTTGAATAAAAGACAAAGCATTTAACTAATAAATGCATAGAAGCAACAAATTGTAAGTGCTACATTAAACATTTATTCTATATTTGACCAAAGACGAATTGAGGAATAAAATAACTAAAATTAGTTTTCGCAGGAAACAGAGGGCATCTTGTGACTCCGTCTCGTGCGGGCGCTCGCATGGTTGGGTCACCAAAGCTTACAATAGTAAAAACATGGGTCCCTTAAGAAAAAGGTTGGGAACCACTGTCCTAGAGTACCTGCTATTTATATTTCTACTTCCTGTATTGCTCTGTAGAGTACCTGCTATTCATATTTCTACTTCCTGTACCTCCTATTCATATTTCTACTTCCTGTATTCCGCTTTAGAGTACCTGCTGTTCATATTTCTACTTCCTGTACCTGCTGTTCATATCTCTACTGTCCTCTATCGCCCCCTAGAGTACCTGCTGTTCATATTTCTATTGTCCTCTATCGCCCCCTAGAGTACCTGCTGTTCATATTTCTACTGTCCTCTATCACCCCCTAGAGTACCTGCTGTTCATATCTCTACTGTCCTCTATCGCCCCCTAGAGTACCTGCGCAGCATCTCTCTGCCGGTGCCCGTGGTGGTGGAGGACACCAGCAGCAGTAGCGAGTACGGCTCCGTCTCCCCCGACAACGAGCTGACGGTGAACCCCTTCAGCTTCAAGCCCAGCACCAAGTGCTACAGCGAGCGGGAGGTCAAGGGCACCCGCTCGCTCTTCCTCAGGTGAGGCATGTGCTGTGCTGTGCTGTGTCTCGGATCCTGCACTTTGGCACTTCGGGCACTGCACTGTTTGTGCATTCATGTGCTCTCGGAAACTCGTATTTACGAGTCTTGGAAACTCGTGTGTAAAACTTTTCAACGAGTTTTCCAGTGGAAAATACCACTTGGGTGGCATTCATGTATGTTTCCCATGTCAGCGTATTTACCATAATTTCGAGAGCACATGAACATGAACGCACAATATGTTTTAGTGCGTATGCATAATTAATACGCCATACGCACTTAAACATGAACACTGTAGTGCACAAGTGCACCATTTGAGATCCAGCAATATATTATTAATGGGCTTTATGTGCCCTCATTTGAGACAATGCCCTCATTTACAGGCGAGACATTTCATTCAGAATGAACGCAATTTAATTCTGAATAAAATGTAATTTCCGCTTTGAAAACATCATGTAAACACTTGTACAACTCTGTTCGCTCACCCCTCTCGTGCACTCTCTAGAAGAAGATGAAAGCAAAGAAGGTGGATCTAACAAGAAGCGTCATTTTGTTTCTTTTCCGGTATCCACTTTATGTCAGGTGAACACCCCTTTAGGAGACCTTCGGTTAGGAGACCTTCGGAGTCCTGAGGTTGAGAATCAGTGAAGTCCCCTTAGCGCTGTAGATGGCGGTAGCGCACGTCTTGCGCAAACACCTCAAAAAGAGAAGAAGTCGTAGGGGACAACGCCCCCTTAGGAGACCCAACTTGAGCACACGCTTTTGCATTGAGTGGGCGTGTTTTGCCATATCTTGGTTTGATTCAGTATTTTTTATGAAAGGGACCAGGGCTGAAAACAGCGTTTTTGTGTTTCTCTATCTGTGTCAGCATCCCGGTGGAGAACTTTGAGGACCACAGCGCCCCCCCCTCCCCGGAGGAGAAGGACTCGGGCTTCTTCATGCTGCGCAAGGACAGCGAGCGGAGAGCCACCCTGCACCGCATCCTGACTGAGGACAAGGACAAAGTGGTGGCCAACCTGATGGAGACACTCACACAGGTAATGAGGAGAGAGAGGGGGAGGGAGACAGAGACAGAGAAAGAGAGAGAGAGAGAAAGAGAGAAAGAGAGCGAGAGAGATAGAGGAAGAGCCACCCTACACCGCATCCTGACTGAGGACAAGGACAAAGTGGTGGCCAACCTCATGGAGACACTCACCCAGGTAATGAGGAGGGAGAGGTGGAGGGAGGGAGGGAGGGAGAGAGAGAGAGAGAAAGAGAGAGAGAGAATAAGAGCCACCCTACACCGCATCCTGACTGAGGACAAGGACAAAGTGGTGGCCAACCTCATGGAGACACTCACCCAGGTAAGAAGGAGGGAGAGAGGGAGGGAGGGAGGGAGGGAGAGGGAGAGAGAGAAAAAGAGGGAGAGAGAGAGAAAAAGAGGGAGAGAGAGAGAGGAAGAGCCACCCTGCACCGCATCCTGACTGAGGACAAGGACAAAGTGGTGGCCAACCTGATGGAGACACTCACACAGGTAATGAGGAGAGAGAGGGGGAGGGAGACAGAGACAGAGAAAGAGAGAGAGAGAGAAAGAGAGAGATAGGGTGTGTATGTGTGTGTGTGTGTACCGTGTGTGTGTGTTTAGGGGCTCTTAGCGTGCTGTAACTGGGCCCAGCTTTGTTGAGTGTGTGTGCGCGTGTGTGTGTGTGTGTGTGTGTGTGTGTGTGTGTGTGTGTGTGTGTGTGTGTGTGTGTGTGTGTGTGTGTGTGTGTGTGTGTGTGTGTGTGTACGTACTCTATGTACTCACGTATGTGTGTGTGTACTCTATGTGTTTGTGTGTTTAGGGCCCGGAGGAGAGCAAACTGAGGCATCAGCATATCTGTACGCTGGTGTTGAGCCTGGGGGACTTCGTACGCATGGCGGACCGCAAGTTGATAGCCAACACCCTCTCACAGCTGAAGCTGGAGCTCGACTTCGACAGCACCGCCATCAGCCAGCTACAGGTCGTCCTCTTCGGCTTCCAGGATGCGGTGAGTAGGCCCTTCGCCATTAGCCATTAGCATTAGCCATTAGCATTAGCCACTAGCATTAGCCATAGCTATTACCTTTAGCCATTAGCCATCAGCCAGCTACAGGTCGTCCTCATCAGTGTTAATTTCGTGACGAAATATTTTCATCATAATTATCGTCAACGATTGTTTTTCCCCTGACGACAATAAAACGATGACGAAAAAAACAGCACGCGTTTGTACGAAAAATATAACGATATTGATTTATATTTTCGTCAAAAAAATAAAAATGTGACTACAATACATCCGGAGACGAAAACCAATAGGAAGCATTTTTGTTAATATGTCACTGAAACATTGGAAAAGAATTGCCTGCTATTTCGCAAGTAGCGACCCTCATGTGCTCCGCGTCTCCTCCCTCCTCCCCTCCCTCACACACATTGGACACTGAAATAGGAAGTGAACCTTCCACGCTTTCACATGCGTTATTTGCAGTTATTGCAATAACGTGTTGTGAATGCATGCAACCATGGACACAACCATGTCAACGAGAGCGCGTGCCATCACAACTTTGCATCAAGCAAATAATATGCCACAGCTTGCAATCAGTGTTGCCAAGTCTGCTTATTATAAGCGACCTTGGGCTTCTTTTCTTGAGCAGTTGCTTTTAATTTTGTAAAGTCGCGGGTTGCGTTTTTTTTGGGATTGTTCTTTTCAGGGTTGGGCTTGCTGTTTTCTCCTGCTCTGCCGGTGATTTGAATGTGTTTCTCAATGGCAACTCGTTTTTTCTCACTCATCCTTACAAGTGACCCTACTACAAAATTGTTAACTCCCACTTTCTGTGGTCACTTGTGGGGATTTTCGCTGCCACGCAGACCCTCGCAAAGAGCAAGGTCTTCCCTGACCAGGCAGGCGACTGACAACCCACCCCTTCGGTCGCTTCTTTTGGGCTTGTTTTCACGACGCCCGTCAGTCGCTTCTTTTGGGCTTGTTTTTAGGGCGTCAGTCGCTTATTTGTCGTAGAAAATCTGGCAACACTGCTTGCAATATGCGCACGAGAGAGAGAGAGAGAGAGAGAGAGAGAGAGAGAGAGAGAGACGTCTTCCAACAGGTGCCGTGCCTTTGTAACGCTTGCATACAGTAGGCTACCTACCCCGCAACGTTCTTGATTAGGCCTACTGGTAGGCTACTGTATACCCACAAGTATTTTTTCATAACGTGCAGTCCCGTTTTCCCCCGAAGTCGTTCTAAAATATCGACAGAGATTTATGAGTGTCGCGGCCATGATTTTTTTACACATTGGACGCACTGGCTTATAAGACGCTCTGGCAGTTTTTGACAATATTTTATTATTAGCCTACAATAGGTCTATGTCATTTTAATCATTGATTTCCCCAAATGGTATTTTAGTTTGACAATTTTATAGAGAACTGTAGACAAGTAGAAATGAATGTAATATTTTAGTTGACTAAAATTATTTTAGGTTTCGTCGACTAAAATTGTATGAATTTTAGTCGACTAAAATTACACTAAAACAAAAATTATTTAGATGACTAAATTGTGACTAAAATTAAAATTAAATTTTCGTCAAGAGACTAAAACTAGAACTAAATTAAAAATTCCTGTCAAAATTAACACTGGTCCTCATCGGCTTTCAGGACGCGTTGAGTAGGACATTAGCCATTAGCATTAGCCACTAGCTATAGCCCTAGCTATTACCTTTAGCCATTAGCATTAGCCACTAGCATTAGCCATAGCTATTACCTTTAGCCATTAGCATTAGCCACTAGCATTAGCCATAGCTATTACCTTTATCCATTAGCATTAGCCCTAGCCATTACCTTTAGCCATTACCTTTAGCCATTAGCATTAGCCATTAGCCAGTGAGTGCACCCCCCCTCCTGCTATTGTTATTATATTATTACTATGCGCCCCCTTGCTATTGTTATTATATTATTACTATGCGCCCCCTCCTGCTATTGTTATTATATTATTACTATGCGCCCCCCCTCCTGCTATTGTTATTATATTATTACTATGCGCCCCCCCACCCCTATTATTATTATATTATTACTATGCGCCCCCCCCCTATTGTTATTATATTATTACTATGCGCCCCCCCCCCCCTATTGTTATTATATTATTACTATGCGCCCCCCCACCGCTATTGTTATTATATTATTACTATGCGCTGCCCCCCCCCCTATTGTTATTATATTATTACTATGTGGTGTCCCCCCCCCCTATTGTTATTATATTTTTACTATGCCCCCCCCCTCCTATTGTTATTATATTATTACTATGCCCCCCCCCTCCTATTGTTATTATATTATTACTATGCGTCCCCCCCCTATTGTTATTATATTATTACTATGCGCCCCCCCCCCCTATTGTTATTATATTATTACTATGCGCCCCCCCCTATTGTTATTATATTATTACTATGCGGTGCCCCCCCTCCTATTGTTATTATATTATTACTATGCGCCCCCCCCCCATTATTATTATTATATTATTACTATGCGCCCCCCCCCCCCCTATTATTATTATATTATTACTATGCCCCCCCCCCCCCTGCTATTGTTATTATATTATTACTATGCGGCGCCCCCCCCCCCCCCTATTGTTATTATATTATTACAATGCCGCCCCCCCCCCCTACCGTCCTACTGACCAGGGGAGTGTGTGTGTGCAGGCATATGTGTGTACTGTACATGCATGTGTCTGCATACAGTATTTGTGTGTGTGTATTGTATGTGTGTGTGTATGTGCGTGCAGGTGCGTGTGCATGTGTGTGTCTGCGTGCTTGGTGTGTGAACACCACAACACTTTGAACACTTTGCTGAAGTGTTTCGAGGGAACATCAATTAAATCAGGAGGTGAAAAAATGTAAAAAGGGAAGAGGAAGAATAAGAGGAAGAGGAGGAGTGAAAGGGGAAGTGAGCTGGCTAATTTGCCCCCATGCTGAGGCAGGCAAATGACTTCTGCTCAAAAAGGACTCTCTCTGTCTGTCTCTCTCTCTCTCTCCCTCTCTCTCTCTTTCTCTCTCCCTCTCTCTCTCTCTCTCCTCCCCCCACTCTCTCTTTCTCCTCTCCTCCACTCTCTCTCTCTCATTCTCTCTCTCACTCACTCCCTCTCTCTCTCTCTCTCTCTCCCACCCACTCACCCACTCACTTGCTCGCTCTGTCTGTGATGTGGAGAGAGATGCCCCCTTGTGGTGAGATGTGGTAATCACATGAAATCGGTGAAAAGAGTATAACTAAGATCATGTTATTTGCAAATCATCAAATCATTTCAGAGTAATATGCTGTTATCCTCAGTCCAATCAACAGTGTGTTTTATGATTGTGCTAGATCACTGTTTCCCAACCTTTTTTGTCTTATGTACCCCCTAAACATTTTCGTTGTGCCACGAGCACCCCCCAAAGTCAAGTTCTATATCGTTTTCTGTGTCCCGATGTAACTGAGCCCCATACATTTGTTAAAATTACATTTTTCCAAGTACCCCCTGCAGTGTACTTGCATATTCCTAGTGGTACACGTACCCCTGGTTGGGAAACACTGTGCTAGATCAGTGTTTCCCAACCTTTTTTGACCCACGTACCCCCTAAGCCTTTATGTTGTACCATGAGTACCGCCTATCCCATGCTCTATATGTATATTCCATTATCCCAGTATGACTATACTCCATTCAATTGTCATTATCACATTTTCCCGCGTACCCCCTGAGGTGTGCTCGCGTACCCCTAGTGGTACACGTCCCCCTGGTTGGGAAACACTGTGCTAGATGACTATTGAGGAAGAGGAAAGGTGCATTAAGCATCTGGCCCTGCTTACATAGCAGCATGCAGTATTACATAGTAGTTAAATGATAAATTACTCTTTGCAACATTAGGACACCAAAGTAAATTGTAGATACTGAAAAAAAAATGTGGGCGCCTACCTGTGCTTTGAATCTGTGCACAGAGCAGAGAGTGTCTGTGTGCCTGCCTGCCTGTCTGCCTGTCTGTCTGTCTATCTGCCTGTCTGTGTCTTGTCTGTTTGTGTCTCTGTGTCTGTCTTTGTGCCTCCACAAACACATGCAGCTCATACGGAAGAGATGCTAATCATTACTAAATGATGTGTCCTCTCTCTCTGCTTTGCTGCTGCTCTTGCTCTCTCTCTCTCTCTCTCTCTCTCTCTCTCTCTCTCTCTCTCTCTCTCTCTATCTCTCTCTCTCTCTCTCTCTCTCTCTCTCTCTCTCTCTCTCTCTCTCCTCCTCGCTCTCTCTCTCATCCCCTGCTTCCCCCCCTCTCTCTCTCTCTCTCTCTCTCTCTCTCTCCGTTCTGCTGCTCTCTCTCTCTCTCTCTCTCTCTCTCTTTCTCTCCCTCTCCCTCTCTCTCTCTCCGTTCTGCTCTGCTGGTCTCCAGGTAAACAAAGTGCTTCGTAACCACAACATCAAGCCCCACTGGATGTTCGCCCTGGACAACATCATCCGCAAAGCCGTACAGACCGCCATCACCATCCTGGTACCAGGTAATACCCAGAGCCTGGCTGGGCC
>NC_085874.1:53060862-53063362 GCF_034702125.1 Engraulis encrasicolus | reverse complement strand
AAACAGGTTTCAATTTGGTTTTGATTTGTCCTAATTATAATGTTCACTGGTCACAACCTCAACACAAACAAAATTCTGCGCACCCCCTGAAATCTCTGGCGCACCCCAGGTTAAGAACCACTGGGCTATATAACATGAATTATAAGCCTGGTGGCACTGCACGATTCAGAAAGGGGGTGGAACCAAATCAGCCCACTTTAGGAAGGTGTCCAAAGCGTTGTGCTCTCACTCCAGCCGTGACTAACCTGCCCCAGCGATTCAAACAGGAAAAATAACAGTCTAATGTTGTGACTGGAGGATGGGCATGCCGTCCTTTAGTGTCTGACTGCCAACGGTGCAGTGCTAGACCAGCCTGCTTACCAGCCAAAAATATTCTCTGTCACTAGGTGAATTTGTCTGGTTTACAAGGCCAGTGCTTTTCAAAGTGGGGGTTTGGGACTCCTGGCGGGTGGGCGGAAGGGGGTGCTTAGTGCTAGGGGGGCAAGCAGCGGCAGGAAAAGTATAGCAAAGCAAAATCAGTAAGAATTATTCATGTACACCAAATTAAGCCAACAATAAGCTAAATGATTTTCCCATTATTACTATTAGTGCTACTACTATTTACATTAGTAGTTATTATTATATTATATATTATTAATTACTATTATTATTTTACATACCTCAGTGGGGCACTGATTCACAGACCTAGACTATGGTTGTGAAGGGGGTGTGCAAAAAAAAAAAAAAAAAAAAGTGGCACGATCCATGTAAGGGGGGGCTGTAGGTAGTAGTAGTAGTACCTACTTGGCTGTAATCTACAGGTAAATGGGGGGCCTTGTCATGGTGAAGTTTGGGAACCCCTGGTCTAGGCTTCCATTGCTTTCCCTTGTTGTTGTGGCCATTAAACTGGCTGGCACTAGGACCCAGAGGATGGTGCCTGTCCTGCTGTGACACAGTTCCGTTATGCCAGGCTTCCGTCTCGCGCTGCTCTGTTTACTAGCAGCAGCTAGCATAGCCAGCAGGCAGCACAGGACAGGCAGTCAGGCAGCCGTAACAACTGCAACATGCCGAAGCGCAAGTGCACCTTCACAGATGAATTGCAGAGGAAATTCCCTGCTTGCGGCCCCGGCCGGGACAAGTGGGAGGCAGCCTGCTACGTGTGCAAGCCCGGCACCTATATCTCGGTCTCCAACAAGGGCGCCGGGGATCTCAAAACTCACATGGACACGGAGAAACACAAGAGAGCTGCCAGAGGTGAGAGTAGGGTTCTAGAACTACTGTAGTTGGCTGCCGTCTGTTTGGGAGGGGGGGGGGGGAGGGCAGGGCCAGTTTTTAGCATAGGCCGGCTAGGCGGTCGCCTAGAGCGCCATGTGAAGAAGGGGCGCCGAAATGGCGCTCTCCTATGCGTAATTTTGCGATATGAAGTTTTTTTATGAAGTCGCAATCAACAAAGAGTGGCGAAAGCGCTCCTCACGGCAAAGCGCCCCTCAGCCAATAGTAATATCTCTTCCAACTGTCTCTGGGAAGTCTGTGAACCAATAAACAGACAGTTCTGAGAAAGGGGGCGGGACGAGTGACAGCGTGCGGTCTATTTTGAATTTGGAGACTCACTCGAGAGACAGAGGGGGCAAGCGCAAACAGTAGCCTAGTGCTGCTCTGCTGGATGGAGATTATTATGTTCTCATTAAACCACTCATTGCATGATGCAGGAGTTTCAGAGGGTGTTTTGGAACTATGTGATTGAATCAGCAACCGTTTGTGATTATGGAAAGCCTAATAGTTATGAGGTTACTATTTGGAATTAGAGAGAAAAAGAGCTTTGTTTTTGATCAGAGAAATCGCTAGTTAGCATGCTAACATTAGCCAAGTATGCCAAGCAATGAGATCCAGTAAAGTAGCTGTTAGTAGCCTACTCACTACTCACTAACACCCACCTGATATCATAATACTTGCTTAGGTTGACAAGCAATGTAAAGTAAGACTGGTGCAATGTTTAAAACAATTTTAGCTGCCATATCTCCTTCCATCCACATGAATTACCTGCTTGTTGTAAGCTTAAAAAAACATTAATTTCCAGACCAGAATGACATAGCCTACATTAATCATGTAACAGAACCATGCACAGCAGACAAGTGAGGCTATTTACTATATTTTGTATATTATGAAATTCAATAGCGTGACAGCTCTTCTCCCTTTCTCTCACCCTGTCCCTCCAAACACATAGATAGCCCCCTTCTCATTCTACTCACAAATGCACCACTATTTCCAGTCCAGAAATGAAATTGGTTTGGAAGACAGCACAAATGTGTAGCTTATTAAAATTGTTATGCTGCCATGCTTTGTGATGCTGTAGATAGTGTAGATCAATGCAGACCTCCTTGGTAGGCTTATTGTCTACACATGCATTTTACATGCAAATGTACTGTATCACTCTCCTGGCATTTCAATTTCACGTTACAATTCAAACACATTGATAACCTCCCTCTCATCTGGGGTTGGGGCCCCACCACCATCACATCCA
>NC_085874.1:53010862-53050862 GCF_034702125.1 Engraulis encrasicolus | reverse complement strand
CCTCCTCCACTTGCCTCCTCCACTTGCTTCTCGTCATGATGACATCACTGACAACAGCATTATATTTCAATATCTTGCAAAAGCTCAATTGTAGAGTCTTTTTCTCATTTGCAATTGGGAAGGTGAATGAAAAACAGTCCCTCAAAAGTTGTTGTGGCTAGGCTGACAGCTGGGAAACTTTATCGTTTTCTCCACGGAGGAGGGGCCAGGAGGCGGGACGAGGAGACAAGCGCAAGTGGAGGAGGCAAGGTCGCATATTAAGACGCACTCTTTGTGTATACCAAGCGCGACCTGCGCTACCTGAGCGATGGAGGGTTGGCGACTAAAGCGACCAAAGCGAATTCGCCACAAACGAAGCGATCCGAGCGGATTTCAAAAAATAAAGTCAAGCTTCTATTAAAGGGACACTGTGCAGGAAATGGTCAAAAAAGGTAATGCAACTATGCTGCTCATTGAAAACTAGACTCCCTATTGCCAAATTTGATCTTTACATGAAAGTTTACTAAGTAATAAACAAATATCTTCTAGTATGGTCCAAGTACAGTCCTTTTTGCAGCTAAAAATGGCTATTTTGGGAAATTCTAAATGGCGGACCATGGAGAAGATCCCTCTTTTCATGTATGAAAAGTGCAATTTTTCCAGTCATAATGAATACTTACAATTTGATGGTGATGGTAAGTATTCATGAAAATGGTAATATAAGTGAATGAGCTGCATGAATTCTGGAAATAGACAACTAAAAATCTCACACAGTGTCCCTTTAAGGTAATTAGTTATGACGCGGTTTGGCGAAAACCTATTGGAATGTTCATATTTCCGAATGTCCCATGCTGTCAAGCCAGAGTCTTTATGTGATAACCTGAAATCAATGTCACGTCCAGAGCGAATAAAGCAAATTCATGGCGAAACTTCTTCAGGGACCTCAGCTACCTGGGTCGCGCAGGTCGTATCTGGTCTACACACAGCTTTACACACACCCCATAGACACACAACCCAATACACACAGGACAGAACTCTTACACACACACACGCCCCTTGTCCACCAACTGGCCTTACACACACATGCATGTTTAATATACATGCGCATTCACACACACACACACGTGCACTCTGTGGCATGGCCCTCTGAGAAATTAGCACGAAAAGTAACGTGGACAATGTACTGCATACAGGAAGTAACCTGCACCTGTGCACTGCATGGGGCACCTAAGTCACGCCCTTCTACTTCCGATCCGTGGGGCTGGAGCTCTCAAAATTTTGAAGGCGAGTTAATGGAGCGAGTCATGCTAAATCCTCATCCCGTTTGACATGTGCTCCGGATTTCACATAGGATTACAGTGAATTTGAAAGGTTTGGATTTGCGTCGTAAGACCACTCATTTTCGACAAGCAAGAAACGTTATTTTAGCTTTTGTGCAAAACTGTGTTAGAGACTACACGTGCGCCTCGCATATCTGACGTGAACCGAGGCACAGCCAACCCTACCGCTGCACCTTGGCTTAAGTGGCTGCACGTCGGACATGCGACGTTTGTTGTGTAGTCCAAATAATTACATATTTTACATATTTCGCTTGCCAAGTGAAGTCAACAAGCATACCATTGGTTGTTATTAATTCTGAGGCACAGCATATGTGTGATCGACGGGGAAATGCGAGGTGGGTCGGAAAATAGCTTTGATCAGTCCATTACAGCCCAGTCAAAAGTGTTTGCGTTCCCAGCCCCACAAGCCGCCCGGAAGGGGTGGAGACTTAGGTGCCCCATACAGGAAGTAAGCTGCTCCTGAGTACTGCATACAGGAAGTAAGCTGCTCCTGAGTACTGCATACAGGAAGTAAGCTGCTCCTGAGTACTGCATACAGGAAGTAAGCTGCTCCTGAGTACTGCATACAGGAAGTAAGCTGCTCCTGTGTACTGCATACAGGAAGTAAGCTGCACCTGTGTACTGCATACAGGAAGTAAGCTGCTCCTGTGTACTGCATACAGGAAGTAAGCTGCACCTGTGTACTGCATACAAGAAGTATGTGCGTGACACTAAGTGCATTCGATTTCTCATCAACGCATGCATGCGCATGTAGACAGCAATGCACTCTGGATGAAAATACTGCATGACGGTTAGATTTCCTGTCAAACTTCGAAATTTCGTCGATGTTGCGTTGACGAGGTGACATGTCACATGGTGTCAAATTATCGCGGGATGAATGCGGCTGCAGACTGCCTCCGAGGTCACGCGCCCATTAACTGCCTATAGCCCCATACGACTTTGTTGCTGTCGACCAACATTGACGAAGCACGTGAGCGAGAACTTGTTGTCACAATGTAGGTGTTATTAAATACAGCGCATTTACATTCGACCACAAATATGAACGAGACGATGAGCTCGCACCGGTTTGCTCTACTAACACACCACACGTGAGGAGTGGGGGGACAGGCAGTGAGGAGGAGCTGAAGTGGGGAGCTGCGCAAACTTGTGTAGAGGTGTGAGACAAGACCCATATACACACGTGAGTGAGTTGTTGACCAACCAGTTCCTGGGCGCGTGACCTCGGAGGCAGTCCGCAGACGGGCGTTGAAGGGGATAAGCAACTGCAGAGGTTGCAAGATCTGACTGCAGCCGCATTCATCCCATGATAGTTTGACACCATGTGACATGTCACCTCGTCAACGCAACATTGACGAAATTTCGAAGTTTGACAGGAAATCTAACTGTCATGCAGCATTTTCATCCAGGGTGCATTGCGGTCTAAATGCGCAAGCATGCGTTGATGACAAATCGATCGCACCTACTGACTGACATGACATCACTGACTGTCAACATACTTTTTAAACGTATATAAAAGGCATTTTGCAATGCAATGCCCAATACAAAAATGACAATTTATTAAAAATGTTCCAAAATGAATAAAATATAGTACGTCATTTTGCAACCAAGCTCTTCATCAGTGTTGCCAGATTGGGCGGGTGCCCGCGTGTAAAAACGGGAATAATTGGCCATTTGGCGTTTTTTCCAGCAGTTTTGGGCCCATAGAAGTCAATGTAATTTGTTGAATTTGGGCGGAATTTAGCGGTTTTTGAGAGCATTTTGGGGCGGGATTTGGTCAGACACATCTGGCAATGAAGCTCTTCATATCAAGGTCATTCCTTTGTGAAGTTACACCGGCATTACCACACTGATTTGAAGGTGCACTGTGTAAGTTTTAGTTGTTTATTTCCAGAATTCATGCTGCCCATTCACTAATGTTACCTTTTTCATGAATATTTACCACCACCATCAAATTCTAAGTATTCATTGTGACTGGAAAAATTGCACTTTTCATACATGAAAAGTGGGATCTTCTCCATGGTCCGCCATTTTCAATTTCAAGAAATAGCCATTTTTAGCTGCAAAAATGACTGTACTTGGGCCATACTAGAAAATATTAGTTTATTACTTAGTAAACTATCATGAAAAGGTCAAATTTGGCAACAGGTGACACAGTTTCAATGAGCAGCATAGTTGCAGTACCTTTTTTGACCATTTCCTGCACAGTGTCCCTTTAAGGAAGATGTAGTGGGTCTTTTTCTCCGATGATACGGCAGTCCTAAGGTCGCTTAGTTTACAAATCCCGAGGCTGACTAACACTCCTGAGAACCTTTTACATCGCAGGAATATTTGAGGATGTCATGATGTGTGATGATGTCATTTAGGGAGAGATCTTGAGAACGGCTCATACTATTTGTACACTATCACTGCTTACGTGAAATGCTTTTTTTCATTGTAATTTCTAGTGCATTGCCATTTCTTTCTTTTTTTTTCAAATTCCTGCTGAGTTGCTGAGGACATACGCTGTAGATAGTGGGAAGCGAAGTTGTTTATCGACTTAAATTCATCGATTATCCACATGTCAGTCAGTCAAGTGTTCATTTGCCCATTTTTCCTCATTTTTCCTCATTTTTGAGGGCAAACTTACAGTGTGTAGAAGTTGAAGTCATGCTAACAGACAATCTCAGTGTGTAGAGTCATTATGTTCGCTGTCAAAACTGTACACACCTGTACTTTTGTCAGCCCTTTCAGTGGAACAAACTAATCTATTGCGCTTTGTTAGCGTTATATTTAAAATCTTCTCTTTTGGGAAGAGTTGACATTTTGTTGGCGAGATGTTGTCTGTACATATCAGTTCTATACGTGATGTATTTTATTTTCGTTTGTAAATCTTAATTTTTAAAACCTGCTTCCTTGTTTGTGTTAACAATATAACATTGCATGTTTGTATGGAAATCATGATTAAAACCCTGTTTGTAATGCATACATTAGATGTTTTTCACTAAATCTGACTTTTATATTTAAAGAATAATTGTTTGTATTAAATATGAACTCTCCACGTGTGTTTATTTTTCCTCTTCATATTTAGTACTAACTTGATGAGATTTTTGTCCTGTACATAATTATTTACTTTTCTTTGTTTCATTACTGTCGCAGGAGACTGAAATTAAAGTTGGAAATGAAAGAAATATTGCTGCTATGTTTTTCTGGAGGGAAACAACTGAAAAAGTGTATATAGGAAACAACTAGAAAAATGTTATATGCGAAGGAAACAAACGAGACACTTTATATGCGTAGAATTAGGCAACTGAGACGCTTTATGCACAAATGAGGAGACCAAACTCTTAGGAAAGCGTCCACAAATGAGATACTTTATATACACCAATTCCAGAAGCGATACACATGTAGGCCTATGTCGCCATCTTGCGCCGACGACACCATTGCTGGAGTGTCTTTCTGTTCATTAAACCAGGTATGCCATCAATAAATACATAGTTGCTGTACGCTAATAATTCTGGTGACTGAGAGCAATCGAAACACATGCTATACTGAATAGACCCTCTGGGAAGGCTAACTGGCCTACATGGATACATTTGTTTCAAGTGTGAAATTGCAGTTCTACTTTAACTTTCATATGTAGGTATGTTAAATTATGATACACTACGGCTTGAACATTGACTGAATACACTGACGTACTTACACTCGTGTCACGGGTGTGTGTGTGTGTGTGGGGAGGTCTCCCCGAGGAGATTTTTTTCCGTAGGGCCTATTGCATCCATCACGCACTTGAAAATACAATCCAAATGTTTGTGTTATTAGTAGGCCCTAATACCGCAGCAAACACGAATAGGCAGCGACCAAGGATCACTGAACAACCACCTACGTCAATTATAGGGACCAATATCCCGGTGCCCTTACTTTGCGTTGTCTTGACCGCAGAATGTATCCCAGAATGTATCCCAACCTCTAACTGTAATCCACGCGTTTCCACAATCATGGTCCCAAATTCCAAGGTGTAATCCACAGTAATAGCAAGACAGGGACTATTGTGCTACAATTTAGCTATCCCACTCAGCGCACTTGTGACTCGTGTCATCCTATAGACATTAGGCTACATTGTTCCTAGGGGTGGGCGATATGACGATATTATATCGTGAATTGCGATATTGAGTAAAATATCGTCTCGAATCTGCCAAAGTGGACAAATCGTATAGATCGTCTTGCAGTGAGGATGTTTATTATCAGTATCAGAGTGACGTTTTCTCACTTGTGTTGTTGTCTTCACTTTATTCTTTACATTATTGTATTCCAATTGTACACTTTATGAGAGTATCATCAGTGTGTTAACATTTTATTGACTGCAAATTGCAAATTGCAAGTATATGAAAGTTATTTTTGTTGTTTTTATTTTTTGGATGGAAGATCGTGATAAAAAATCGAAATCGTGATTTCATGTTAAAAAATCGTGATACAACATTTTTGCCATATCGCCCACCCCTAATTGTTCCTTTGTTTCTTCTTGCGTGTGTCCACATCCAAAACAGTTCCGTGTCGAATAAAGGCGCGTTATTGAACAATCGACGTTTGCCCAGTGCTTGTTACAGCACGTGGATTCATGCTTCACATACGTTTTTGAAAACATAATACACTGTAAATGATGCATCTCGCTGTCTGTGTGACGTCAACTGGCCTGGGACAGTCTGGTGGTTTGGCAGCAGGCAGTACAGAGAGTAGCCTAATGTGTCGTCTTGAAGATTAACTTATATTATAAAAGCAACTGTCTTGAGCCAAAAATGTAATGTAAACTGGCGTCTGCGCAACATCCAGTGAGAGAGATTATGTCGCTTAATGTTCAGTTTTTATTTGCGCTGGATTTGACGCTTGAACCAATTGGAAGGGGGACCCCCTCCAGATGGGGGTACTTTGACTAAATTGTCTATGCGCTCGCTGTTCGGCAATTTACATTTTCAAGTTGTCGCTGATCCAAACCTAGTGGAAGGGGGCCCCCTCGAGCAAGGGGGTATTAGGGAGGCGCTGTTGCTTCCCTCGCAGCAGAGCCCTTCATACAGATGACGGTGCCTTATTATGAAGCTATTTAAAATCGTCATTGCTGTTGGGTAGGCTACATAACCTGTCGTCCTTGGGGGCCATAGGCAACTGCCTACATTCTTACCTTAACGGGCCTGGGGTCCGTTTCTCGATTCTTGTCGTTGCTAACCGTCTTAAGACTGTCTTAAGACCGTCTTACCATTCCCTTGGATTTAGTGGTGAGCGTCGCTGCCGAGAGAGAGTTGAGTCGCTCTTACGAAGGACTTTGCGAACGGCGATAGCAAAGACGCTTTCGAGAAACAGACCCCTGGTTGACAGTTGCAAAACACAACAGTGTGCCGTCTGGTTTCAAGATCCTCAAAGTATTTTTAAATTTAAGTTCAGTCAGCATTTTGAGAGGTGTACTGTTGAACTTTCTGAAGTACTGCACAAGAGACATTTTTACTGATGATGATAGCAAATTTTAAAAGCGGGGACTTATAATTAATTATTCTTTCAATTTATCAGATCCAAAAATACATCTGGGGGCCTTAGTGTAATATACTTGTGTAGGGCCTATGACTATAGTGTAATATACAGTAGATTGTGTAGGGCCTATGACTATAGTGTAATATACAGTAGATTGTGTAGGGCCTATGACTATAATGTAATATACAGTAGATTGTGTAGGGCCTATGACTATAGTGTAATATACAGTAGATTGTGTAGGGCCTATGACTATAGTGTAATATACAGTAGATTGTGTAGGGCCTATGACTATTATGTAATATACAGTAGATTGTGTAGGGCAGTGGTTCCCAAACTGGGGGTCAGGACCCATACGGGGGTTGCAGAGGTACTGCATAGGGGTTGTGGCAGAAGGGACTCTGCATAAAGCCTTGAACATACATATGTTTTGTAACCTTTTTTTTGTTAGTAACAATATTCACTTCAATGGGTAATACATGTATTATTCACCTTTCCTGTGATTTATATTAAAGTTTAGCAACAAGATGTTTTTTTTTCACATGGAAAACGGGAGGTGGGGGGGTCACGAAAACATTCTTAGGTCCAAAAGGGGTTCACAGCAGATAAAGTTTGTGAATCACTGCTGTAGGGCCTATGACTGTAGTGTAATATACTGCAGATTGAAAATGTGTCAGAACATCCACTGCCTCGCGCTTCCCCTGCCCTCCCATTGACTTGAATGGGGAGAGGGGGTCCCAAAAAGACAAGTTGGTGGAGGGGTCCATTGAAAACGTTTTAAAAATAATAGGTGGAGTAGTTAGGAGATGAGATGGAGTATTTTCCTACATAAAAATCACGGCCTGCTTGAAAAATGGAGACTTCTTCTAGAAACTGTCAGCAGGTTTGGGCGTTGAATCTTTGCCCGTTTTCAACTTTAAATAGTGCAGCTAGCTCAACTTTAATAATACCAGACCATACCAGGATCCCATCCCCACATTGTCCAATCCAGCCATAGGCCCATCCATTTGGTCCACCAAGAGTCACTCTCACCAGGTCATAAAACCTTTGAAAAATCTGTCAATCTGACATAGGTTTACATAGGTTTCAACTGTTGAATATGACAGCACTGGCTTTCTGGTAGGCCTACCAGAGTTTTGAATTCTTCCCATCTTTGGCAGTTACTTTGCCAACATGTTTCTTGCAACCCTGATGTGCGGCTTTGTAACAAGCATTTGAGCATTTCATAGTTCATGTGATCATGTGACCAATGTCTTGGCAATTTCAAGAAAGCCACATCCCTTTTGAAGACTTAATTTGTTTCTAAGACTAATGAACAATAATTTCACACATTACATTTAAGGGAACTGAGAGAGCCCAAGCATGATCTCACCAGCCGATAGCCCATGAATGGACACGCACACATGCTGTTAAGCCTGTGATGATTCACATAGCAAAGACGGCCAGCAGGAAACCAAGTGTCCGTTTGGACGCTTTTCTTTCTTCCTTTTTTTGTTACAGAGCTAGTGAGCACACAAAGTTCAGGTCTGTCTGACTAGGGCTCATACAACAGCCTGTGTCTTGTCCATCTGATAGAGGAGGTTCATATCATCTGTCTTGTCCATCTGATAGAGGAGGTTCATATCATCTGTCTCGTCCATCTGATAGAGGAGGTTCATATCATCTGTCTCGTCCATCTCATAGTGTCTGCTGATGGTGAAGCTGCTCTGGTCAACACTGGAGATGTTGCTGCTGCTGATGACTCTACTGCTGCTGGCTCCACTACACGGTGAGACTTTAACTCTTTTTATTGCAGAGTCTTTATTATATGGCAGTTCAAACACATGGGCTCATATTTACAGATCCTGTGGCCTACTGTGTGTGAATATTCACATCATATTTAGATGTGTTCACATCTCTCCATACTAAAAGATTAAAAACATAAAAGATTTAAAAAGCCTATCAATGAGCTACTGGTCATCAGTACACTACACAGACTAAACTATATTACCCCGAGATAAAAGACTGCATTAAGCGCAAAAAGATAGCTTTCAAGAACAATGACCGAGTTGAGTTGAAAAGCATCCAAAAAGAACTCAATTGGAAACTAAGGGTTGCGCGCGAACAACATAGACTAAAGATCAGAGACACGTTCTTAACCAAGGATACAAAAAAGATGTGGGACTCTGTGAAGGACATGACGAATCTAAATAATAGGGCAAGGACACTTAATGTTTCCAATGAACTGGAGCGTGCAAATGAACTTAATGTATTTTATCAAAGGTTTGATACTGTGAATGTTGGGGATATGGCTTCAAGTACAACGTATAATGATGATGTAGGCATTGAACTAGTGATTGACATTCCTACGGTTGTGAAGGCATTTAAGGCTCTACATACAAGGAAAGCCAGTGGGCCAGATGGGATCTCCCCACGAATTTGACATGACTTTGCTCAGGAACTTGCGCCAGCATGGTGCCCACTGTTCCAGCTGTCTGTGGACATGCACATTATACCCTCAGCGTGGAAAAAAGCAATAATAATTCCAATATCCAAGAAACCTTGTCCACGTGAGAATAATGACTTTAGACCGGTTGCCTTAACATCAGTGGTGATGAAAACATTTCAGCGTATAATGCTGGGGGAATTAAGAACACAGGTGCAACACCTTCTCGATCCCTATCAGTTTGCCTATAAGGATAGAAGGAGTACTGCGGACGCACTATGCACTAAATCTCATCTTATAATTAAGCACCTTGAAAACACCAAGGCATATGCCAGGCTCCTTTTTATGGATTTTAGTTCTGCGTTTAACACAACTGTGCCTCATTTTTTGTTAGAGAAATTACAAAGAATGCATGTCAACCCTAGTATGATTAAATGGTATAATGCATTTCTCACAGATAGGACACAACAGGTAAAAATTAACTCCACACTCTCTGACATACTCACAATCAACACAGGAGTCCCACAAGGTTGTCTGAGTTCCCCATTATTGTTCACATTATACACAAATGAATACACAAATCAATACTCAAACAATCACATAATCAAATTTTCAGACGACACAGTCATTCTTAGTTTACTGACACAGGACTCTGATGCTTCTGTCTACCAGTCAGAGGTAGACAAGGCTGTGTTGTGGTGCGAGTCGAATAACCTGGTATTAAATGTAAGCAAAACAAAAGAAATGATATTCGACCCCAGGTCCATAGGTAAACATGAATTTATCAATCTGAACGGGGAGCCAGTGGAGCAGGTCTCCACATACAAATACTTAGGGGTTGTATTTGATTCTCAATTAAAATGGGCTCAGCATGTTGAATTTTTAAGTGCGAGAATCAGCCAACGGATACATTTCCTTAGGAGGTTGAGAGTGTTTGGCATTGAAAAAGAAATAATGATGGCTTTTTACAGGGCTTCAATCGAATCAATCATCAGATATGGGATCGTTGTATGGTTTGGGAACCTTTCTGTGAAATTGAAAGCTGAACTACAAACTCTCATTAAGAGAGCAGGGAAAATAATGGGCATGCCCCCTCCCACATCACTGCAGGCCTTATTTGACGAAACAGTAAAAAGACAGGGTCTGAAGATCATAGAGGATGATGAACATATTTTGCATGGGGAATATGAGATACTGCCCTCAGGGAAGAGATACAGGCTACCCAACTGTAATACTAATAGGTTCAAATTTTCAATGGTACCTTGGTCAATTAGGATACTAAATAGCAGGTCTTAATGGTGCGCATGTGTGTGTGTGTGTGTGAGAGAGAGTGTGTGTGTGTGTGTGGGGGGGGTACTTTTATGTAGCATTATACTTTTGTACATGCAGCATTATAGTTTTTATCTCCTGTATTTTATTTTATTATTTTTTTCTGAGCAATAGCTCTAGTTCAGAGTATGTGCAATATCTAGGTTTGTATATGCCTTTGGATGACTCAGGGCCAAAACTGGAACGTTGGGTGTAACACTAACAATGGTCGTCTGTTACCTGTTTATATGTTTGTTTGTGCTTTGTGGTCCTAAGTCTGTCTATTGTGGTAATTTGATGTTAATTGTGAATCACACTTTCTCATGTCCATTCTGAATTTCTCTCCTGAAGAGACAATACAGGATAATCTAATCTAATAAACAGTGAGTGCTTCTGTGTCATGTACAGGATATGTAGACCTGGACTGGTCATTTGGCTTACAGGGCATTTCCCTACAGGCTGGAAGTCCTCAGGGTTCGATGCTGTTACGGTGTGTGTGAGTGTGTGTGAGTGTGTGTGTGTGTGTGTGTGTGTGTGTGTGTGTGT
Organism: Engraulis encrasicolus; assembly: GCF_034702125.1. NCBI lineage: Eukaryota > Metazoa > Chordata > Actinopteri > Clupeiformes > Engraulidae > Engraulis > Engraulis encrasicolus. Next base: position 53,039,771 of record NC_085874.1, on the reverse strand, counting down.
GTGTGTGTGTGTGTGTGTGTGTGTGTGTGTGTGTGTGTGTGTGTGTGTGTGTGTGTGTGTGTGTGTGTGTGTTTGGTGTCTTTATGTGTGTGTGTGTGTGTGTGTAGGCGTGTCTTTGTGTGTGTGTGTGTGTGTGTGTGTGTGTGTGTGGGCGTGCATGTGTCAGTGTGTGTATGTTCATGTCCCTGTGTGTGTGTGTGACAGAGGGAGAGAGAGAGAGACAGAAGGACAGAGAACACTTTCACACGTGAACCCCGGACAATTCGTGCCTTCTTGGAAGCCTCTAGAGCTGGTGTGTGAATGTGGGAAAGTGTATTTGAAAGCTCTTTGAGTCAACTGTATAGTTGTGATATTGTGCTATATCAATACTGTACATTTTGGTCTTTTTTTTTGGAAACTCAACATCATTTCCTGTGCAGGGACTACAGATGAAAACTAGCCTTGTGGCTATAATTTTAAGTGAGAAACTAAGACCTCTGAAACACACACACACACACACACACACACACACACACACACACACACACACACACACACACACACACACACACACACACACACACACACACACACACACACACGCGCGCGCACGTGCACACACACACACAAACTGGATTCATTTTCATATATTAAACACAAAAGAAGGACAATGAGGGAACACATGCAGAAAACCAAATACAGCCATTTCTGCTTGTATTGCTTAAAACAGGAAACAAGAAGTTTCCCCTTTTGTTAAATTTCATCTTTCGCTCCAAAAACTCGAATGAACGGAAAAGTTCACAGACCTCTTACACTTACAGGCTGATTTTAACAGATCTTGTGTGTGGATTTTGAAATGACATAAGCTGTCAATAACAACGTGTTCAATGACTTATGAAATGACATTTAAGCTTTTTAGATAATTATTATTCTAATTGAGCTGTTGTTTGTCATGTTGTCAGGTGGGTATGTAGTCCACCGTGTGTTCTCCAGGGCAGGAGAAGCTGCCGTTCTCCCCTGTGCTGACGTCATGAGTGGGGACCCACTCTGCTCCTCTACTACATGGGCAAACTCTAATGGCAGAGTCTCAGGGGTAGAGGTGGTCAGCAAGGGAAAGGTCCAACAATCTGGGATATCAGAGAGGCTGCGTCTCCTCCCCAACTGTTCCCTCCACATCAGTGACGTCTCCCCTGAGGATGCTGGAAGCTACATGTGTTGGCAGTATAATGGACCAGCTGTTACTGCTGTGACCGGGGTTCTACTCTATGTTCTTCATAGTAAGGCTTTGTTTCAAACTTGGACATCTATTTTAACTTGCACACATCCTTATTTATTAGGCTACTCCACCTTCTTACTGTGATGTTAATGTTCTTCCCTCTCTTCTCTCTCTCCTCCTTCCACCACCCAGTCTTCCTCTTCCTTTCTCTTTCCCTCTCTTTAATGTTAGTGTGCACATTTGTAAATTTAAGATCAATCCCACTCTGAGATTATTTAATTATTTTCCTTCATGTAACAACAACAACAATAATAATAATAATAACTAGACTGCCTGTGCAGTCGCCTTCGACTGCTTAAGGTATATCCCCGAAACGCGATGCTTCCAGTCCCCCATCATTCCTACCACTCCCGTCCACCATTTCGTAAATGTATATGATACATACAGACGTGACATGACGTGCATAGGCTTAAAACCAAACGACTATTGTGAAAATGAAGCAAAAAATGGGGCAAATGGTAATACTGTTTTAATGGTTCAGTGGATATACCACATTAGGTACAGTGTAATAACCAGAGTAACAATATTTAATACAATGTAATACCAGTGTAACACCGCCATTTTTTTTAACTTACATCATGTGTTTGTGCGTAAGTGGTATTACATGGTATTGCATATTGTTACACTGGTATTACACTATATTACATGGTATTGCATACTGTTACACTCGTTATTACACTGTACCTGATATTGCATATTGTTACACTGGTATTACACTAGTATTACATGGTATTAAATATTGTTACATTGGCTATTATACTGTACCTAATATGGTAGATTCACTGAAATGGTGAACCATTAAAATAAGGTGTTACCGGGCAAATCAATCCACCCAGTCAGAAGTTATGGGCCAAATGAAAATTCCGCCATTTTGAAAGTGTTGTCTTCCAAACTCGAATCAGTTCATGAACCTACCCTAGAGCATTCACACACAAAATCTGGGACAAATCCATCCACCCGGTCAGTAGTTATGGGCCAAACAATAATTCAGCCATCTTGAATTCAGCCATCTTGAAAGTGTTGACCTCCAAACTCGAATCAGTTCATGAACCTACCCTAGAGCATTCACACACCAAATCTGGGACAAATCCATCCACCCGGTCAGAAGTTATGGACCAAACAAAAATTCAGCCATCTTGAATTCAGCCATCTTGAAAGTGTTGACCTCCCAACTCGAAGCAGTTCATGAACCTACCCTAGAGCATTCACACACCAAATCTGGGACAAATCCATCCACCCGATCAGAAGTTATGGACCAAACAAAAATTCGGCCATCTTGAATTCAGCCATCTTGAAAGTGTTGACCTCCAAACTCGAATCAGTTCATGAACCTGCCCTAGAGCATTCACCCAAAAAATCTGGGACAAATCCAAACATCCGTTCAAAAGTTATCGCGTTAACACGAAATTCAGATGTGCAGAATCATTTTACATACGTGCCAGATACAATGTATTTGTGGAAAAAAGGTTTGCATCTGCAGGTTAATTTTGTAGATCTGCACACATATTTTGCATCTCCTAAAATATAAAAACGTACGTGTATAAATGTTTTGTAGTTGTGTGGCAGTAGGAGTGTGTACAAATGTGAATCTGTTTTGCCATGCTGTGCGAACCTCTTCCTGCTCGGAGCTGCAAGCACACAAGTGTGGATCGCTTTTACAAGTCTACGAATTTTGGCCCTCTTTTGACGGGGGGTGGGGTCATAGGGTGAGAGCCAATCAAAACATCGCTTACTGCCAACCAATCAGGCTTCGCCAGGACTGACTGAAAACAACGTGGATCTAACCACAGCACAGGCAGGCAGCAGAAGGACGCAATCTCTCTTTCTTGTGAAGACCGATATGGAGGAGTCACACACAATCAGGTGCGAAGTTTGCCGAAAGGTTTGCCCCCTCTGTCCCTTTATGAAGTCCAGTATTGGCAACATAATTATCTGTGGCTTACTAGTGCTTTTAGCTTCTTTGGCATTGTGTCTGTCGCACACATAGGCTACCCAGCAACAGGGTCCTGACGCCTCCTGTGTGTGTCCAAGCACCTTTAAAGGGACACTGTGTGAGATTTTTTGTTGTTTATTTCCAGAATTCATGCTGCCCATTCACTAATGTTACCTTTTTCATGAATACTTACCACCACCATCAAATTCTAGGTATTCATTATGACTGGAAAAATTGCACTTTTCATACATGAAAAGGGGGATCTTCTCCATGGTCCGCCATTTTGAATTTCCAAAAATAGCCATTTTTAGCTGCAAAAATGACTGTACTTGAACCATACTAGAAAATATTTGTTTATTACTCAGTAAACTTTCATGTAAAGATCAAATTTGGCAATAGGCAGCCCAGTTTCAATAAGCAGCATAGTTGCAGTACCTTTTTTGACCATTTCCTGCACAGTGTCCCTTTAAACTGAATGCTTGGAAAGTAGTTAGCCTATGTTGCATTAGGTAGTTTTCAAACAAGCTCCAATCTTTTGAAACCGGACTAGTCATAGAAGAGACCCCCAGACGTCATTGATACTGACATGGGGGGAGGCTACAATTGCTTCAGCTAGCACTTCCATAGATAATTGCATGTATTGCATTGCCGAGTTGGTCAAGCCATAGGCCCTACCTATGTCATGCAGCTTCTGGAAGGAACCACTGTTAAACAAGAACAACAAAAATAAAAATAACCAATGTTCAGTACTCAGTAGCCTACTATGGCAATAGAATTCACGTCATGGCTTGTGGCAAATTGCACAGCCTAGTTTGCTTCTCCATATGCCATATTATGGCTCAGCCAACATTTTAATTTCCAATTTTCAATAGCAAGCTTGTTCAATACATTCTGTAGCCTACAGCAGGGGTGGGGAACCTGTGTCTGTTTTATCCAGCCCCCGACATGAGTTTAATGTTATGCCGCTTCACATGAAATATAACACATTTTGTAAAGGACTCTTACCAATTACGTTTGCAATAGAGTTCAGTTATATATAAAGGCTTAGAGAAGGTGGGGTCGGGGGAAATCCTGGTTCGTGTTCATAATGAGGCCCTTGGAGGACTTAAACGGCCCTTTAAATGAAAAAAAGTTCCCCGCCCCTGAGCAAACACTCAATGTTTAATTTCAATTTTGTATGACATTCAAATAGGGAAAAGTCCTTTGTGTAACAATCTTTAACAGAATTAATTGTTTTTAAAACAAAATGCAAGGAGTCACAACTCAAGCTATCATTCATTCATTCAATCATTTAAAAATAAAATGTATACATACTGTTGCATAAAATTGTGATTTGAAAAGTCATGTTATTAAAATAAATGCAAGGCATCTTGAACATTTGCACATGTTGCATTATTAACCCTGTGAAACCTGAACCATGAAAGCAATGAGAGAAAATTCTATTTTTTTGGAATTTGCTTCAATATTGGTCCCTTATAAGAAATGTTAAAAAAAAATTCAAAATTTTGTTAAGGTCACTGAGATATTTAATGCATCATATATGATGCATCAGGCTTTTAATGAATGAAAATTCCAATTTCATGACCATTGAAAAATGACTTTTAATGCATTTACAACTTTTTTTTTAATTTAAAAAAGTTGTCAGACAATTTAATTTGAGGATTATCTTTAAATATTTAGTGAGATCCTGCCATTTTTTAAAGCCTATCCTTGTTTTAGCAGGACCATATTTTACATTTCCCACAGCCTGGTTGGGTAATTTTTTTTAAATCTATGTAAAAACATAGCTGATCGAATGCTCAACAACCTATTTATGAGTGTAATATAGATCATTATTCATTTTTGATGTGTAATTTGAATATATGGGTCCATTACTACAATTGGACCATTTCTCCATTCACTTCAATGCATTTTTTACGAGATCATAATTTCAACATTTTGCATTACATTTTCAAAAGTGCAAGTAAAACCTGTTTCTTAAGGCAATATCTTTGTCTTGAAGTAAAACAACTTGTGTGTTTTGTTAAACGATCGTCGTGGTATGCTTTGTAAGTTTCCCTATGGAGCAAATGCATTGATGGCTGACTTCCTGCCACCGCCGGATGGTGCTTATATGTCTCATCAGTTTTAGCACGATCTCTCTGCAACACGGTGTAAAAATATAATCTCTTCCTTGCTTAATTGCACAAAGCAAGTGTTCAAATTAAAGGATGTAGAGTTATATTTCGGAAATTTGTACACAAACCTTATGCAATTTGACGAAATCTCAGCGTCGTTCAGGGAAACCGCTTCTACCCCATTTTCCTGTTTTTCGCCGAGCTGTGGTCAACTTGTTGTCGACCGCTGCTCTCTTGTGGCGGTTTCCGCGTACTGCAGGACGTTTGGAAATGACACGCAGGATGTTTTTCAGATCGATTTTTTTTTGTGTCAGTGTGGAGAGGGCTTTGAATTTGATGAAACATATATGATGCATCCGGCGCGATAGGGTTAAGGCACACAATAGCTTGACATTTTGTGTTGATTTAGAGGAGAGTAGCCAGCGCTAGTTCTGCTAGTGAGTGCGTTTTAATATGCGACCTTGCCTCCTCCACTTGCCTCCTCAACTTGCTTCTCGTCATGATGACATCACTGACAACAGCATTATATTTCAATATCTTGCAAAAGCTCAATTGTAGAGTCTTTTTCTCATTTGCAATTGGGATGGTGAATGAAAAACAGTCCCTCAAAAGTTGTTGTGGCTAGGCTGACAGCTGGAAAACTTTATCGTTTTCTCCACGGAGGAGGGGCCAGGAGGCGGGACGAGGAGACAAGCGCAAGTGGAGGAGGCAAGGTCGCATATTAAGAGGCACTCAGTAAGATTCGAATACCACATGTTCATTTTGCAGAGCCAATCAGCAACCACCACTTCCCTTTATAGTGACATGTCTAACTCTTGCTGTTGCAGGTTCGGGTGGTTAAAAATCTCCTCCTCCATCCCCACCACCACCAGGTTGGTCCAGTCTACCTGTCTGCGGGGTTAAAGGTCCGCTTCCTGCTGCACAGCTACATCAGGCTCTACTGGCGCAAGAAGACCTGGGCTGATGATTGGACCTACGCCAAAGACTGTCTACCTTCTGTTAAATGCATAGTCAATTATCTTCTCATTAAATCGCATTTAACTAATTCCTCTCTCTCTGAGTCTTAAGGGCTGAAATATACTTACTTCCTATTTTATTCACCAAAGTCACCAATCCCTTGTGATACTATAGTAGGGTGTAAATGTGCTACTTATAATTTGAAAAATGAAAAAAGGTCGCACCATGCATAGGTTTCTTTATTACAATGAGGAAGGCAGAACGCCGAAACGCGTCTGTGTAATAAAGAAACCTATGCATGATGCAACCTTTTTTCATTTTTACAATATTTTAGTCAGCACCCTTAAAAGAAGAGAACAATTGTTGGGTGAAGCCTGCTCCAACCTTTATGAACTTTACTTATAATTTGGCCTGCTCTGATTTGTATTTTTCTCTTGTTACTCTGAAGTGTTAAGACACCTATTGATAGTACGTGGTCAGAAGTAGTAACTTAAACACACACACAAACCAGATACTTCAAAAACATTGAGACAACACCATGGGAAAGGATGTGGGGGATGCCATGTTGTCCCTTGTTATAAGTAGTTAAATCTTGCACTGTGGTCGGCCGGGAGTATGCATGAGGCACAGCAGACTTGTAGTTTGTGCAGTTCCACCGATTCAGTGATGCAGCTGGAGAGCTGGTTGGTCCAAAACCTGGAGAACAGAATAAGATTTTAGTAAGTTATGTGTATCACAATAACTTCAATATTCCAGTAGATCAGTTGTTTCTGAAATACCCCAACCAAGACCCTCTGGCACCAACAGCCATGTCATGTTGAAAGTAATTTAAATATTTTTTCTTCCCCATTCTGATGCTCGGTTTGAACTCAGGTGATCTCAACTATGTGTACTTGCCTAAATTCACAGAGTTGCCGTCTCGATGAGTTATGAGGAATATACAATGCTCAGCAATAATGAGCAAACAGCTTGACAATTTCACAATTTCGATGGGTGAGGACAAAGACAATGAAGGTGTATGGAGAAGCTTACCACTGATGTGTTCACTGCCTTGCCATAGCTCAGCTTGGAGGTCAGCACGGTCATTCAACAGCAACTGAAAGTGGGGGAGAGATTACATTACATTACATTTAGCTGACGCTTTTAAACAAAGTAACTGACAGTTAAAGGTTAGGTTGAGAAATATAGTTTAGACAACTTCCACTGTGCTCCGTTAAGGTTAAGGTCAGGAGAGTTTATATTAGCTGTATTTAAAAACAGACGATCACTTCTGCCCGCCTATTTCCCAAGACGCTTTTGGCAATTACAGATAACTTGTGTGCACAAACAAATCTCAAGACAACCAATCACGAGTCTGTGTACAGAAGTGTAGACCTACGTACATCCTTTCGTTTTCACTTAAAAATCAAATGAAAGTGAATGGGCATAACATAACTGCAGGATAGCACAATATCTAGAATATGTATAGGTCACTGTCACACAGATGAAAGTACTCTTATTGCCATATTCTTGGGCAAGTAGGCTTAAAGGACCAGTTCAGTCAATTTCAATATGCTGTTGTATTGCTTACGCTACCCTTGACTTGTCAGTACTCGGTGATGCCACGAGATATGATTATTATCCGAGATGAGCTTTTCTAATGGGGGCAGCGTTTGTTTACATTTTAAAAAATCTTTTTGCATATTTCCCCGAAAGGTACCGCTGTTTGCTAGTTGTCTGCTGATGTTGTATAACCTTTCGGATGTTTTTGGGTGTTGGGAATAAATAAAAATGTTTTTTTTGACATGTAAACAAAGCACTGCCCCCATTACAATGACCAAGATTTCGGAAGAAGAAAAAAAACCCTCAGGTACTGACAAGTCCAAGGTAGTGTGAGCATTACAACTGCATGTTAAAAAAATTGACTGAACTGGTCCTTTAAACGTGCTGTGCTATGTTAATGGCAATAATTAATTTTATTTTGCTGAGCATTTGGTTAATTTCAATAGAATACTTTGGCACCACTTCTGATAACAGCAGATTAGTCTATGGTTTCTATGCCAAATGTGTTCTTATTTGGAATGCGTTGTGCACACTGCTTATAGCCGCCCGTAATGTGCTTCAACAGGGAAGGAAAGGCAACTTGCAGCCTGTTTAGAACATGTAGAGCAGGGGTTCCCAAACTTTTTTCACTGGTGGCCACATTATCGTTCCTGACTGTGATCAGGGGCCGGGATCAATCATGTGGGCTGTATTAGACAGGTCATCAGCTGGGAAAATTAGGCCTTTCGTCCTACCGCACTTTTCTCTGTGGATTACTGACCAGAAACCCTATTGGAAGAAATTAAAACATGGGGCCACGTCAATTTTTGCTCAGAATTCAATATGGCCACCATTTTCCAAAATGACTTGTTTTCATGCATTATTACATTGTACTATAAGGTGATATTCATGAACGATTAACATCTTTCAGCATTATTCTGTCCTATTTCCTTACATACATGTTTACAAAGGTTGACTAAACTAAAACAAATGAAAATAAAGTTGGCCACCTTGCAATATCCAAAGGAAAGTGCTGAAAATAATGATTGAAATGCACATGGCAGGGACAATTAGGCCTATTGTCCTGTCAGGCTTTTCACAGTGGAATACAGACCAGAAGGCCTATTGAAAAAGAACTTGGGGCCATCTATGTCCTCCAAAATTCAAAATGTTCTCTGTTTTTCAGAATGGCAGACTTTCACACATTTTTCTCAATACTGTAAGGCCATAATTATCAATAAAGATTACATACTTTTCAGTTAAATTGCCCTATCTCCTTACAGACGTGAGTATAAAGGTTGTCTAGAAAAAGGCATGAATATATATATCTTGCCACTTTGAAATATCCAAAGGAATGTTGTCAAATGATTGAATTTCACAAACACAGTGCACTGCTGAAAAAAGGCATATTGTCCTGCCAAACTGTGTGTGTGTGTGTGTGTGTGTGTGTGTGTGTGTGTGTGTGTGTGTGTGTGTGTGTGTGTGTGTGTGTGTGTGTGTGTGTGTGTGTGTGTGTGTCTGTGTATGTGCGCGTGCGTGCGTGTGTGTGTGTGTGTGTGCCTGAGTGCGTGTGTGCCTGAGTGCGCTTTTGTCAAGTGTGTGTGGCCAGTGTGCTTCTTACACTGACATAGACACAGTAGACCGGGGGTGTGTGTGTTGGGGGGGGGGGGGGGGGGGGGGGGGGGTGGGGGGGGGGTAGGCGGACCGAATGATGTGGAGGAGCTGGGGGGGAATGAGTCGGGGTTGAATTAGGGGGTGGGGGGCAGAATAGTGTGTGGGGGATGAGTGAGGTGGTGGGATGAGTGAGGTGGTGGGGGGGAATAGTGTGGGGGGTTCAGGGGGCAGAATAGTGTGTGTGTGTGTGTGGGGGGGGGGGGGGGGGGCGAAGTTGAGTCGGGGGCTATTGACCTGCCAAACTTTTCACATTAGATTGGGGGTGGGCGAGTATTTTGTGGGGGGGTGGGGGGAGAATGAGTCAGGTGGGGTGAGCGTGGGGGCAGAATAGTGGGGGGTGAGTGAGGGATGGGGGGGTAGAGTAGCAGGGGGGGGGTGAGTGAGGGGGTTGGGGGGCAGAATAGTGTGTGGGGGGAGATGAGTGAGGGGGTGGGCGAGGCAGAATAGTGTGTGGGGGAAAGACACTGTAGAGCAGGGGAAAGATGAGCGGGGGATACGCGCGGACACACACACACACGCACACTCACCCTTGCTTTATGCAAAAAAATGTAGGCCTGAAAAACTTTTGGTCAGTAATCTAATGTGAAAGGTTTGGCAGGTCAATAGCCTTTTTTCAGCAGTCAACTGTGTATGTGTAATTCAATCATTTTCTGACAACAATCCTTAGGATATTTCAAAGGGGCAAGATATATATTTAAGTTACATCATTCTGTTGCCAACCTTTGTACTCACGTCTGTAGATTGGAGATAGGACAGAATTCCACTGAAAATAGGTTGCCTTTATTGATAATTATGGTCTTAAAGTGATACTGTCCCATTTTTGGAAATAAGCTCATATTAAACCTCCCCTTGAGTTAAATAGTTGAGTTTTACCTTTCTCCTGTACTTTCAACTCCTCTCTGAGTATGGCAGTGCAAATTTCACCTCCATGCTAGCAGTTAACATTGAGTCCTATGAGACCAGCTGGCGGCTAACTGGTCTCATAGGACTCAATGTTAACTGCTAGCTTGGAGGTAAAATTTGCACTGCCATACCCAGAGAACAGTTAAAAGTAAAGGAGAGTGGTAAAACCCTATTATTTAACTCTAGGGGAGGTGTAAAATTATTTCCAAAAATGGGACAGTATCACTTTAAGGGCCACACACATCGCTGCTATTTACCAGCTTCTCGCTTGCTCGCCTACTCGCTACTCTATCATGGAACGTTCGCTGAAAGTTCCCGCGGCTTTAACTGCCAATGGACAGGCGAGAAGTACAGAACTCTGCTTTCCAATTGGTTACTCGCTTACTCACCTCGCTCGAAGATAAAATATGTTCAACTCGGGATCCGCCCACATCGCATCGCTTGTACAGTACTCGCCTGCTTGTCTCGCTGGAACACATTGACATTCTATTGAGTTCATTCGCTGAGCGAGTAACTAGCAGCGACGTGTGTGTACGCCCCTTTACAGTATTGAGAAAAATGTATGAAAGTCTGCCATTCTGAAAAACAGAGAACATTTTGAATTTTGGAGCACATTTGAGATGGCAACCAGCTGGAGAATCTTTTTCAATAGGCCTTCTTGTCTGTAATCCACTGTGAAAACCCTGACAGGACAATAGGCCTAATTTTCCCTGCCATAGACTCTGTATGTGCATTTCAATCATTATTTTCAGCACTTTCCTTTGGATATTGCAAGGTGGCCAACTTTATTTTCATTTGTTTTAGTTTAGTCAACCTTTGTAAACATGTATGTGAGTGATTCTCTAATTCGCCTACACTTTTAAGTCCGTGGATTTTATTTGGCAATTCCACTAACTATTAACTGCATCCAATGATGTTTTGGACATTAGAAAACATTTATCTTTCATATAATACAGAAAGTGTAAACATAGCATTATTTCCCTCAGCAAGAATGAATATTTAATACTGGTTTTGGGCGTTTTCATGCCGTCCTGTTTTCCAAATATCAGATTCAGTCTTCATATTAGCATGTAAAGAAACTTGTTTTGCCCAAGACGATTGCAAATGTTGATTCACAGTAATCATCACAATATGACTAAACTGTCAGAAAGACCACTGTCCTTTCCATTATACATGAAATTTGCCATTTTGTGTGTGTCCACGAAAACTGTGTTAACCGTGTCACGCTCTGAAACCTCCTCCATAAATCAGTAATGGTTTGGTCTTAGGCCATACGAATAACATCACGTGATGTCATAACCTCTTTGGCAGGATACGGGAAGACTTTTTGGTAAATTTTGAGCTCCATCCTTCCATAATTTAATCCATTCTTTTTCATGTTCTCATAGCGGGAAAATTGCCTGTCAACAGTGTTATCAACATATTCATAAGAATCTGAATTAGAAATCACATGTAGAAAAACACAGATAAAGCATACAGATACATGAATTGATTAAGGTGTTGTGGTGGAACTTCTGAGGTCCTCAGTTAGCACAACACCATAAAAATGGCTGAAATGTCAACGGTGTTACCGTCAATGGTGTTACAATTAAGTATGACAGTCAGGGTTGCCAGATGAGGCTGATGATTTCCAGCCCAAAAAATAATCAAAATCCGCCCTAAAAACCCGCCCAATTCTATTGATTTATATGGCAGTGGGAAGGTTTTTCTGATAGATGCCATTTTTACCCGCACACGGCCATCCTAAGCAGCCCAATTGGGCGGGAACCAGCCCAATCTGGCAACACTGATGACAGTTGAGGAGGAGTATGTTTTTGCCAATTTATATCCATATTGACAGACAAAAAAACAAAATAATTTGTGTTCTAGGGAGATGGGTTTGTCTGCTCTGTTTTTTTCTCCTAAAAAAGTGCCGACTTGCAGTGTTGCCAATTTAGCGACTTTGTCGCTAGATTTAGCGACTTTTGGACACCTCTGGCGACAAAAAAAATCATCTAGCGACTTAGCGACTTTTCAGGCTCAATCTGGCCGAATCTAGCGACTATTTCGCTTGTCTTGTGAGAGTCAAAACAGTCTCCCTCCCCACGACACCACACAATGCATTTTCAGTGGCGGGTAGAGACAGACGTGACACATGATGCACTACGGTGTGGCAGCTTTTGTGATACGCACAGGAATTCTCATGCGCATGTACATCTGCTTGTATGAGGCTACGGCAAGCGATATGGGACAAAGATATGGCAGGAACCAGGCTGGCCGCACCGACCGCAGTGAATCCCGGGCACTGGCGATGAAAAAAACTCATCTAGCACCTTTAGCTACTTTTTGGTGCATCTGGCGACTTTTTAAAAAGTGCATTTTCAGTGACAAATTCATCATTTTTCCACATAATTCTGACTCTGCGTTGCCGTCAGAAGCGTTTCCCACGGTTAAGCAGGGCTGCAGATTAGCTCTGATCTCCAAAAAGTAGCTAGCACCGCCCATTTGTACTGTGGACGAAGGCATGTGGGCACGTTTTCTATAAATCAGCGTGCCGTACGTGACATTGTGACGTCATACGTAACGTCATGACGTCTTCTAGCGACTTTTCAGCAAGCCCATAGCGACTTTGGCTGATTTTCTTTTGGCAACACTGCCGACTTGTTCCCCTGCACTGTTGACCGTAACACAGTTGAGTTACACCGTTGACTGTTTTGAAAGTGTTTTTGTGCTATTGATCCCTTATGTGTTGGAAAAATCCTATGAACATACACTAGGGATTATCTCTGGAGAAGGAAGTCTTGTGTAAGGAGGGTGACTATATTCAAATCAGACGTTACAGGGATTTCTGATGAAAAATGTGTCAGTCTGTATCACACTGACTCATAAAATCCTACTTATGAAGCTCAACAATCACATTTTCTATATCAGTTGCACAGATTAATGACAACATTACTGCTAAGGGACATAAGCACTTTCAAACATATATTGTTTCAACTCTGTAGTATTTTTATATATGTTTGAAATGACATAGTATTTGTCCATAACACTGTTGACAAAATAATTAAGCAAATGTTCGCTTTCATTAGAGTATTTATCAAATGATTTAAGATTAAGCTTGGCAATTTGTTTGTTTGGAAACTTAAATATATACACTATGTAAACATCTAGGTCATTTAGTTGAAAAAAATACTGATAATTGACATTTTGCTTTTGCCAAAAGCGTAGGGAAATCGTAGAATCACTCATGTAAGGAAATAGGACAGAATAGTGCTGAAAGATGTCAATCGTTCATGAATATCACCTGACAGTACAATGTAATAATGCATGAAAACAAGTCATTTTGGAAAATGGCGGCCCTATTGAATTCTGAGCAAAAATTGACGTGGCCCCATGTTTTAATTTCTTCCAATAGGGCTTCTGGTCAGTAATCCACAGAGAAAAGTGCGGTAGGACGAAAGGCCTAATTTTCCCAGCTGATGACCTGTCTATATACTAGGCCACTGCCTGTTATAGCCATAATTTCTAGCACAAAATAGTTAAGTTAAGTGATTTGCAAAAGTCTTATGAGTACTTCACATGTTTTTCAATTTTAAATACCACAGGTATTTTAATTTCTAATTATCATGTAAAAATAGCTAGGGAAGGTTAGAAAAATATGGTGATTGACAGTTTATGAGTGATACAATAGAAATGGTAGGCCTGTTTATATTACAGTGAGATGAGAAACTATCATGATAATTCTAGTGATACACAGTAGGTTTGTGAAAATTAAACTGGAGGAAGGCCTGTTGATAAACAAAATTAAAATGAATTAAAAATGTATTTTATCATTATTTTTTTCTGTGAGGATTGATTCTTTGGGCCAGTTCAAATGGTGAGGTGCAGAGAGGTGGAGGGCCGTTCGAAGGGGCATGGCGGGCCGCATCCGGCCCCCGGGCCTTAGTTTGGGGACCCCTGATGTAGAGTAAAAATAATAGCGCTGATCAGGACAAGATACAGGGGATTGAATTGCTTTACTTTATCTGACTCCCTTTACACGAATGGGATGGCTAAATAGGCTATACATTTACTGAGGTCCCTACAACTGCTATAGAACTAGAATTAGAGGTGGCTGCATTCACACACGATTGTGAAAAATATGTTTCTAAATATTATTCGGAACCCATAACCCAACACAAACACATAGTTGTGAAGTTAATGAACGTATATTGCCATCACGTGTATTACTTAGCTGCTGCTTATGTTACGGCTTCGTCTTCTGGCTCGGTGTTGTGTTGTTGTAACAGAGCATGTCCACACAGGAGCTGCACCATCATCAACATTTACTGGGTACACAGAAAACATACAGCAGTCATTTGCTGAGGATGATTGTCTCTGTTGTCAGGGAGTTTACAAATACATACAACTTGATATGATGAATAAGTTATTTGCGGAAAGCTGTGGCCACTGAGGGGTAACACTTGAAGATGTTCAAGTGGTTCTTGGGGATTTATTATAATAAAAAATCAGTAATTACAATCTATATGCATGTGTGTGGTTTTATGAAAGGGAAACAGAAATGACATAAAGGAAGAATGACTGAATGTGAAATTAGCTTGGATCCAAGTATGGTGTACGGGCTACGCTATATTGGTTATCGTGACACCCCTACATACCTGTAGTCGCTCGGGGTTGTCGGGCAGCTGCTGCTCCTGGTAGTCCTCTGTGTAGTGCGCGGTCAGCAGGTCGCCCCACACCGCCATGCAGCCGCCTGCCGTGTTGCGGCCAAAGGTCATCGGGGCCTGTCGTCAAGGGAAATGAGTGGCGGGGGATGAGCATGATAGGGCAATGCTATATTCAGTCAAACATAACCACATGCACGATAGGACCCTCCGTAGACGGCAAGGGGTGGGTGATTAACATGAGCTGAAACTTTAAAGAGGTAATTTTTCCAGACCGTCTTACAGGAGGTAAAAGTCGCGGTGAAGTTTACCCGACATACTCAGCTATCTTTACCGGACTGGCAATAATATTCCTATGAGTTCAACTACAAACTGTCGCTCTCGTCACGCTAATTGCCTCTAGTCTCGCTTTTGTCTCAATACAACTTCGACTCAATACAAAGCCAATTACTTCCATTGCTCGCCTTGCTTATGTTGCAATTTTGAAAAAAATTGAGTTGAAATATAAAGCATTGATAGTCCTACACAAACTGAAAACCCCCATGTTTTAAGGCATTCTGAAGTTATGAGGAGGAAATGATCACAGTTTGTAATTACATGTTATTGGTTCAGCAATTCACTTTGACTACAGCTTTGAAATTAGGTGTTAGGCAACAAAGTGTGCCTCTGTGGCAACATCAGCAGACTTGGATGAGAGGTCAAAAAAGCTCACAGTGTCATGGTGTACAGTATGGTTATCTGGTATGGTACAGTATTTTTTTTTTCAAGCTGTAATGATTATTGTCAGCACTTTTTAACGTGGCTGATTACCGGTTATCGTGACACCCCTTGTAGAATAAGATTGTCGTAGGCAGGGTTCACGTTAGCCGGCTGTGGCCGGACGTTGGCCGTTTTGCATCTTGAATGACCGGCAAAATAAAATGTGACCGGCCAAAATGTCAGACAAAAAAATGACTAAAATTAATCAGTAAATTATATTAGCTCATTTTAAACACTGAATGTTACACAAAACACCAGTGATATGAAATTGAACAAAGCCGAAAGTAATAGTCTAAACGGCACGCAATAGTGTTGCTTGCGCTCTCGTCCCCCACGGTGTTCTCCCCTATCAAGTTGCTTCCCTTTCACTTGACTCACGCAGCTGGCTGATGTCAAGGAACAATTCAGGTTTTTTTTGTATTTTAACAGTAAACACAAAGGGCATTGCGCTTGCAAAAACGTTTCATGAAAGAGAGCGCGCTTTTGCTCCCCGTGCATACAAGCAGCTCTTTAACACCAGCCAACTGGCCCAATGCTAATGAATTTTAAAATTTGCTGGTAGAATACCAATTTACTTGCCACTTTGACCCATTAGTGTGTTTGGCTATATGAGGGAAGGTCCGTTAGATATTCTAAATGTCCGGTAGGCCTATTCTGCAATGCAGCCGGCCACTTGTCCCGCCAGTAAGAATTCTAGCGTGAACACTGGTCGTAGGTTTCAATCACATCTCACCATGGCTGAAGTGACCTTGAGCAAGGCACCAAACTTCACATTACTCCAGGGTTTGTAACACAATATTCTGTAATAACGCTAAGTTGCTGAGGACAAAATGTCTGCCAATAGTGATACAGTATAATGGAATGCAATAATACACACTGTCCCTACCTTCAGAAACAGCATGTCATCCGTGTCCATGGCCTCCTCTATGGTGTTGATGGCGTTCATTAGGGAGGCCATGTCACCTGACAGTTTGTCCACGGTGTCCTTCATCTTGCAGCTTTTCTGGTCCTCCTACTCCTTCAGGACGATCACAGAGGCCTCCTCACATAGGAACTGGTGGATCTTCTCAAACTCCGCGTGCTAGGACTGCTTCTGCTCACACAAGACACATGATTTTACACAATCATCTTACTGTAGTAGTTGACATATTCATACACTGTATACTTGTGACTTCACAAATACTGGGAATACTTGTGCATGTAGTGTACAATGACAATGTAACAAAGCCTTTAAAAAATACCTTACCAGTAAGTTTCTCATGCACACCAGAAATGTCGTGCCTACCAGAAATTACAATCTCAGGTGCGCAGGGGAAAGTGATGTGCACGTGTGAACCAGAAAAGTTTCAGGCGGGCATAAGAAAGTTTCTGGTGTGCACGAGAAACCCTATGTTTATTTGTTTTAACTCATTCATGTCTGTATGTATAATGCATGATTTGACACTGTCTTTCCATTACAAAGAACCTAACTCTCTCATCATTTAAACCCCTCAGCTTATCCTTGAAGGACCTCAGTAAAAAAAAAAAAAAAACCCATGCATCATCATCATGAGCAAACATACAGTGATACAGTGTAGACTAAAAACTGAAGCGCTGTCTTGGAAATGGTCAACATTGAGAAGACGACAGCCGTACACTTTGATGTCTTCCTGATATTTCATTAAAACCAACCAGCTTTAACGGGAAGGCAGATGGTTCAAAATTATAATGTTCATAAGTATATAAAAAAACAACTCCTTTGTGGAGCAGGTGACATGATCTTCGTACTCCTCTCTCACACACTGCTCACACACCAGTTCCTGGTCCTGGTGCAGAGCAGCAGTATCCTCTCACTGTTCACATCACGCCCAAGCACGGGGGTTGAGAGCTGCGGACACGCACATCACAGATGCCTTGTGTCTTTTGTGTGTGTGTTAACAAAGTGCAAAAAAGGAGTGATGACATGGAGGTCCACTATAGTATATATTTTTGATACTGCTGGTGCACCATGTAGGGCTGTGCAATATATCGTATTTATATCGCAATATCAATATTCATCATGATATCAATATCAAAATTCATATATCGTGATATTTTGTCATTTGTCATTTGCAATGCTACGGTGCAGTATGGCAGCCAAGGGATTAAGCAAAACGCAGGGGTGGTACATCAGAACTAGCTCTATGTCGAGAAAAATAGACACCTCGAGTCTCGCGCTCTCCTCAAGTCTACATTCATGCAGACTTACTAGACATTATGCTACTAGAAAGCACTAGAAAGTAGAAAGCCATTATGCGTGCTGCTCCACTACTATAATAGTGGCGGGGTTTGGGAATTTCGTATATATCGCTTAAAATATCGTGATATCAATATTTGCAGAAAATATCGCAATATTGTTTTTTTCCAATATCGAGCAGCCCTAGCACTATGCACAATCAGAAAAAAGTCTATTCGAGTCATCCCGTCATGCGAGAGCAACACATCAAAATACTAGAAGTAGCCTACTAGCATCTACTCCGCCTCGGCCAGGTTTCAGCAGCGAATGGGGCAATCTTGTATTCAGAGCTGCCCCCTCAAATGAGTGTGTTGACCACCATAGAACACTTTCTCGGCCTACACACGAAATTCGAATGGACACGCTATAAAATGTGTATATATTAACTTAATCAGTTATGCACCTGGCAAGTTGACAAGTCCTGACAACATATTCTTGAAATGTGTTGGTCTGCATGTGACACCACCGCAGTAGGCATAATGCCTGATTTGCTAACCCATAAGCAAATCAGGAGAAAAGCAAGAACTAATATAGACAACTATGCTGCCCTCGGTCTGCGTTACTGGTGCAGAACTAGACAGCTAGCGAACAGTTCAAGAGAAGGCAAGCTGAAGTGTAATTTTGTCCTTTTATTTTCTTTCTTTCATTTCCTTACTGACTTTTCTCTTGCACTTTCACTTTGTACACTTGCACTTCCAATCTCAATACATCTCTTAACACTTCTCTTTACTGTAAAACTGTTAACAGAAAACGAAATAAACATACAAAAGTTTCACTTACTTCAACATTTGCACGAGACACAAATCTACAAGCAACCCAGCGATCCATTTTCAGCCAACACAACGTGACCTAGCTTAGCTAAGTAGAATCTGACTAGCCAAACTTTACAGGAAAGTAAACATCACTTCTTGAGGCAAATAGATAGAAATATACAACAAAATATCAATGTAATTTCGTTACAAACAACATCCATCACAAAATGATTACTTACAAGACTAATATTGTCCAAGGCTCAAGTGTGAAGATATAAATTGCGGACACTGCCTGGAAACTAGGAAGTAGATTTGTGCTGAACGCGCAGTACCGCGAGAAAGTCCACTAGGTGGCGGTATTCACCATAAGATATACATGGGAGAAACTAAACTCGGGCATGGAATTAAATGGAAGGCAGAACAACAATTTTGGAACAAGCACCCGTGACCCATAGAGCTCGAAAGTCCCGCCCCTTAGTTCCGCGTTTCACGGGACCTAAGCTGACAATCTAACAACATGGTAGAGAGTAAATATCTTCTGATCTCAGTCATGATATGCGCTGGGCTACAAATATGCTGTTTAAGAGGCTAGATAAAGATTATTCATGCAGAAGTATCAATGTCTTGTTCCGAGGCCGTCGGCATGAAAAATGTGAAGAAACACAGCTTTCTAAAAAGTTTGGGGGTTCGTACGAAAAATTAAGCAAAAATATCAGAAACAACATATATGGAGCTCGTGGCACAACTCGAAGGGGATCGAAATATCATCTTAATACCGCCATTGAATTACATGCTACGATTTTCAGCTAAAAACGCTGTTGAGGTCCCATGAGATTGGGGGAAGTGACGTCACTTTCGAGCTCTATTGGGAAACATGTTCTTTTACGGACATCAGCTATTACTCTTACATTTTCTGAAGGGACATGTTGACGTAGCAATGGTGCGTGCCCACAGAAGTGCACTTGCACTACAACGTTATCAAACCCAAGTGTTTGATTATCACATCGTCATGACTCACCTACATTGATGGAGGTTGCAAAGATGACGAATAACGTTCCTCCTGGCAAACTAACCACTTCATTTAATCCTTTCGATGGATAATGGTTGCCATTGTTGTGGTCTTTTCGCGCTAATGTTTGAACTCCCTCCGGTCAATCAAATTAATAATAATACAGCTTTTGTGGATGGTTTGGAGAGACCAATTGACTTACATAATGGGAGACAATGTGTGAAGTACAAAACCTCACGGGTAGGTTATTCCATTTTCCCGAACAGACCACAGAAAACAGACAAAAATGTCGGGAAAAACCTGGACGTGCGGCAACACCGCTCAGGGAAATATGCATTTAGCCTGACTTAATAGCTAGATACCAAATGCCCCATTACAAGTTCAGAATAGACAGCCAAACGGCAAGGTTTCCCCTCATAATCGACTAAATAATGATAACAAACATCCATTATACACATATATTAACGCATTATGAATACAAGTAGGCTGATACAATAATAACTATCCAGATAAAATAGCTGCAGGTAAAACAGTAACACACTTTGGGGTAAACAAAATAGGCCTACCTCTGCGATTGAAATTACACAAAGTTTAAACAACTCCTGCCAAATAATACACCGTAACACATGCAGACATCAAATAATTAAGTTTACTCACGTTTCTTCGCACACAAGACACAAAATTAGAGATAAGAATACCCATCTGTCTGGTTCTAACACTAGCTAACATTAAATGGCTACCTAGCTAACAAATAAGGTATCCGTCATCCAAGCTAGCTAACACACAGAGAACATGTCATATTGAATGACAGCGATCATACAACCCAAGTTAAGAAGAACTCGTGGATACTAGAGTTAGTTATTAGTCTAGTTCTACTAAAATGTCAACCTGGCACCTTAGTCAGACCATTGAGAGTGCGAATCAGACCCCGTCTGAGAGTGAAGAATCTTTCTTCTCTGGCTTAACAGCCACGCTAGCAGAGATTCTAGGAATAGTTAGGCCTACGTTGTGTAATCTCTCTGGCGCTAGCATTTCAAGCTAGGCGGATCCGATCGATTAGCTATCTCGTTCTATGCTAGCGGGCTGACAAGCATCGTACTCTCATACAATGATATTGATACATGAACGATCCAAATACAAATTAGTACACACCGGGGTACACAGAAAACATACAGCCGTCATTTGCTGGGGGGGATTGCCTCTGTCTGGCTATATTGAAAAGGCTTCATGCTAAATGTGTACAACAACAGTACACAACCCATCAAGTAGACCTAGTCACCTGCATCATGAATAGCGGCCTACTAGCTCTACCTCTCTGCTACCTAGCTACAGAAATAGGAGACACAATCTGAGCACAAACAACGTACAGGTACAAACAACGTGCAGCTCGGTCTCACTAGAAAAAAATAAAAATAAACCACTCACCTTTGTCTGCGTCATCCACAACCTGCTGGTGCTCCGTCGGAATCGTCAGCCTGCAGAAACCTAATAACTAGCACTCCAAGTTATATTTATGTATCTGTAGTTATTACAGCTCCGTCGTTAGAGTTGCATTATTACTGGACTGGCGTGTAAACGCACGAGTGAATGAGTCTGTTCTCCCTGCACAGACAGAGAGGCCTTGATCCCGCTGTCAAGACATGCCTCTGATTGGTCCCGTGGAAAGCGATAACTTGCCAATAAGCGGTGTTTTGATTGGCTTCCACCCTCTTACCCCACCCCCCGTCAAAAGAGGGCTAAAATTCGTAGACTTGTAAAAGCGATCCACACTTGTGTGCTTGCAGCTCCGAGCAGGAAGAGGTTCGCACAGCATGGCAAAACAGATTCACATTTGTACACACTCCTACTGCCACACAACTACAAAACATTTATACACGTACGTTTTTATATTTTAGGAGATGCAAAATATGTGTGCAGATCTACAAAATTAACCTGCAGATGCAAGATGTTTTTCCACAAATACATTGTATCTGGCACGTATGTAAAATGATTCTGCACATCTGAATTTTATTTCTGCACATAAAAACTTTTTGGCCTTGTTCTAGTTCCATACGAAAGACCTTACGCGGCGGCGGCGGCGGCGCACGCAAAACCATTACATCCCCGACGCTCCGCGTTTCGGGGATATAAATAATAATAATAATAATAATAATAATAATGATAATAATAGATCGTTTTATATACAGTAACACTTTTCTTGGTACTCAAAGCCGCTTTATTAGAGCCGCTTTCATTATTGTCCTCTATTATTTCCAAGCTTTGCCAGGTGAAGATCCCTCAGGAGGACTTGAGGTCGTGTCTTGCATCGCGTCCACCTATAGTGGGAGGTGTAGTGTTCGGGATGTTCGGGGTGTGCGTGTGAGGTGGGTGGATGAGAGTGGAGCTGAGCAGCTGAACTCAGACCATGTGAAGATCAACAGAAAGTCCAAGTGTGAGGTCCAGCTGGCTGTCAACACCATGGTCCTGATGAGTCCAGCCCACACACGCACATGGACGTGCCAACTCACTGATGGAGGAGAGGTTAAGGCCTCTATACCCTATACAGTCCGCACACCAGGTCAGTTCACGTTGAATGGTGTGTGTGTGTGTGTATGTGTGTGTGTGTGTGTGTGTGTGTGTGTGTGTGTGTGTGTGTGTGTGTATGTTGTTGGAAATTTCGGGCCTTTTTGTCCTTCCCTGCGTGTTCTTTATTCGAGGTAAAAAAAGGCAAACAACTCAGTATTCAAGTATAATAAAAATCCAATGATTTAATTCCGAAAAAGTATAAGTACAAAAAGTAGTAATTTGTCAAAGTTTAGACAACGAGTAGTAGAAGCATAACAGAGCTCTGGAGTTTCCTAGTCTTGACTGATCCCTGACCAATAACAGTATTCTCTCAGCCCAAGATTTGGAAACTGACCTGACTTTCCCTAAGTGTGTCTTATAAAGGAGTTCTGTGTGTGTGTGTGTGTGTGTGTGCCTATGTGTTTACTTGTCATTTCATGGGTGTGTGTGTAGGAGTGTGTGTGTGTGTGTGTGTGTGTGTGTGTGTGTGTGTGTGTGTGTGTGTGTGTGTGTGTGTGTGTGTGTGTGTGTGTGTGTGTGTGTGTATGTGTGTGTGTGTGTCTATAGGAGTGTGTGTGTCTGTTCATGGACCAGACACTAATGGGTAGACAACAGATAGAGGGACAGAGAGGGTTGAGAGGTCAGAGGGGAGGTCAATGAGAGGGGAGAGGGGACAGTGGGAGAGGGGGAGAGGGGGAGAGGGGAATGAAGTGACAAATCTTATTCCCTGTAACATATGGATCATATAATCAACTAAACTTACAGACATCCTGACTCCTAAAAGATCAGGGGTCAACTCTGGCCTGGCAAATTAAGAAATGGTGGGAAGGAGGGGGACAGAGCTGTATTAGGGGAAGAGGGTCTGTGACCTGTCAGAGATGTAATGTTGAAACAAGTGTCTATGTGTTCTTATGTGCCTAGCAACAAGTGTGTGCACGGCGTCTTCCGGTCCAGCCATCTCCCTCTCGTCCATCCTGGTCCTCCTGTCATTACTTCGGGTGGGCTGGTATTGGGCATTGTTTTCCTGTTTAAGAGAGAAACCAACAGAGAACACTGTTTCCTGGTGCCTACTCCCAGACCCTGACCCATTCTTCAGGTCAGAGACCACGAGGAGTGTGACCGGTTTGTGGCCATCCCTGAAATTTAGATTAGGTTAAAAGCTGCTGCCGGACCCTGTTCCCAAACAGACAGCAAATGGTTTTAAAATAAGGTTAGAAACTCAAACGGGTCAAACAAACTCCACATGGACAAAAAGTTCCACCAGGCCTGTCACAAACACAAATGGTTACTCACAAGTTTATTAGTTGAAACCACATTGGATTATATTTCCAATATAATGATGCACACAAATATGGACACTGATTTTTATTTACAAACTAATGCACATACTATAAGCATCCTCTAATTACTAACAACTAAACTGCTTTGACAAAAAGGAAATAGGTTAAAAAAGGATATTTAAAAAGGATATTTCTCTCAGTGTGTGTGTGTGTGTGTGTGTGTGTGTGTGTGTGTGTGTGTGTGTGTGTGTGTGTGTGTGTGTGTGTGTGTGTGTGTGTGTGTGTGTGTGTCTTTAACAGCAAGACCAACATTACCTCCTCCTCCATCCTCAGCAGTGACCTGGGTATCTGGTGTGTGTGGGGGGTGGTGTGTTTGTGTGTGTGTGTGTGTTTGTGTGTGTGTGTGTGTGTGTGTGTGTGTGTGTGTGTGTGTGTGTGTGTGTGTGTGTGTGTGTGTGTGTGTGTGTGTGTGTGTGTGTCTTTAACAGCAAGACCAACATCACCTCCTCCTCCATCCTCCTCTTCCTCAGCAGTGACCAGGGTATCTGGTGGTTCTGATTCCTCTGATTCTGGTCTGGGTGAGTGTCAAATTATACCAGCAGTGCCAGACCTTATGATGACCATGTAGCATTTTGTTGTGTTTGTGTGCACGGTGCAGTGAGACTGTCTCATATGCAATGACTCTCTGCTCACACCCAACTGGAGTACAAGCCAAACTAGTTACTTCCGTAATCGGGGTGTTGAATGGGGAAAAGCTCCCAAAAAGTCGCTCTGCCTAGGCTGACAGCAGGGAGACTTTATTGTTTTCTTCATGGACCACAAGCCACAAGCAACAGGAGAGGGTGGGAGTTGGAACTAGCTTTACCAAAGAAGTTCTAAGTTCTATTCTGCACCTTTTCACCATCTCTTTCACCCTCCTCTTCCTGGTGCAGGTGTTGCTGCGGTGACCGTCCTCCGATTGGCTCCTCTGGTTGTCTTGGTGATAATCGTCATGACAACACTGCTGTTGCTAAAGAGAAGAAGGCGTAAGTAGCTATTAGAGTTTCTCTCGATTGCTAACACACTGGCGTAATGTCCTCCATTTGCACCTGTTAACCCCTTTATCCAGACCCTATGCTCCAACCATATTGTCACCAAAAAGTAATGACCATGTCTTCATCTGTTACTTAGGACTCTGTAATGTCATAGCAATGTTGTTATGATGTATTTAAGTTTGCAGCAAACAGTGATCACTGGTGATCCCGTCTGAATGAAAGGGTTAATATCCTCTTTTTGTAAGTCACTCACGATAAAAGAGTCTGAGGAATGTAATTGTGTAAAAAGTCTTTATTGGTGTTTATTAAGAGTGATTCCTCATTCATCACATAGCTGTGGAAAATACTACGGTAACAGCAGGAAACACTGAGGACGTTTGTGAACTTTCAGGTTCTGCTGGGTCAAGTGATGGAGGACAGAACCACACAGGTAGAACCACAGATGAAGAGGAGAACCGCACAGGCCCAGTGAGTACACTTGTGTGAAACCTCTTTCCACTCTTCCCTGCACTGGCATTTACTGGTGTTTTTTATTCACATTTGGTCTCATTCTGTGTTCCAAATGGATCTCATACATTACCCATAGGACATCAATATTGGAGTAAATAGGCCTATGTAAATGGAACATATACATAGAATACTCTTAGAAAATAAATATTGGAATAAATATGTAAATACAGATCATATCCAGTACTCAGGAAATAGATATGTATTCTATTCTGTTCTATTCCCTTCTTTATGTTATTCAGAGTCCTGGGCCAGGGGCAGTCTTCTACTCTGCAGCAAACTCATCAGCAGTGTGTGTGCAGACAGGCGACAGTGACTATGTGAGTATGCAATTGTGTGTGTGTGTGTGTGTGTGTGTGTGTGTGTGTGTGTGTGTGTGTGTGTGTGTGTGTGTGTGTGTGTGTGTGTGTGTGTGTGTGTGTGTGTGTGTGTGTGTGTGTGTGTGTGTGTGTGTGTGTGTGTGTGTGTGTGTGTGTGTGACTCGATTCTAGCAAAGGATGATTTGTGTTCTACTTAACAGAATCACACTCCTCCACCATGTTCCTTTATGTTCAGTAGATGGAAACTAAAAAACTACTTTCATATGTTTGTTAGATATCTTTCAAGAACTTGAACTTGAAAAACTTTCAAAAACATGCTGTAATTTTGGGTTTTGTATTTTCAACAGGACGACGTCGGATCAGATGAAATGTAGAAGTTACACATCACAGCCAGACACAACACAACTACTCTCTTTTCTGTGTGTGTGTGTGTGTGTGTGTGTGTGTGTGTGTGTGTGTGTGTGTGTGTGTGTGTGTGTGTGTGTGTGTGTGTGTGTGTGTGTGTGTGTGTGTGTGTGTGTGTGTGTGTGTCACT
The DNA here is from genome assembly GCF_034702125.1 of Engraulis encrasicolus. Lineage (NCBI taxonomy): Eukaryota > Metazoa > Chordata > Actinopteri > Clupeiformes > Engraulidae > Engraulis > Engraulis encrasicolus. The sequence goes on along the minus strand of NC_085874.1, from coordinate 53,013,774 downwards.
GCACCATTCTTTCCTCAAACAAAGACACACACACACGCATGCACGCAGACAAACACACACACACACACACACACACACACACACACACACACACACACACACACACACACACACACACACACACACACACACACACACACACACACACACACACACACACATTTCTCACACCCGTGACATCATGTTCCAAATCTGCTGTCTTTTTCTCTGTGTGGTTCCTGTTATTGAGAAGAGATACGCTGTGCTGTATATTTACGCTTCACTTTACTGTTGACACATGAAAGCCTAGATAACAATCTATCCATTTCTAAGTACTTTTTATGTGACCTGTTATATGCATCTATATGCATCAGATAGAACTTTGTACTGTGGAGAGAATAGTAGAACAAATGAGATGTGTTACGAATGAAGGAGTATTGTATCAGATAGAAATATGTATACTATGCCGAAATACTGTATACCTAGATGTAGAGTGCTTAATGTGTCATGTTTTTAATATTTTTTTAAAGAAGAATTCAAATGTACCCATTATTTAAATGGGCATTTTGCCTTCTCTGTGGATAGGACAGTACAGATCATGAGAGTGGGAGTGAGAGATGGGGCAGGATTGGGACATGACCCAGGCCAGATTCGAACCCGGGTCCCCATAGGCAGGCAGTTAGGTCATGGTATTGAGTGTTAATTCATGGTTGTCAGTGTTAATTCATATTATTGATTGTTAATTCATGGTAGGCTGTATTCATTCATGGTTTGGTGTGTTAAATTATGGTATGGAGTGTTATTTCATGGTATCGAGTGTTAATTCATGGCATGGTGTGTTAATTCATGGTATTGAGTGTTAATTCATGGCATGGTGTGTTCATTCATGGCATGGTGTGTTAATTCATGGTATTGAGTGTTAATTCATGGCATGGTGTGTTAATTCATGGTATTGAGTGTTAATTCATGGCATGGTGTGTTAATTCATGGTATAGAGTGTTGGGCACAACGAGCCACTACACCCCCGGTGTCATTTGAGCGACTGGCCTGCCATCTTTTTATTGGTGTTAATATTTGTCAATAAAAAACAGTTTCCGATTACCAGCTGTGCTTTGATTTAGTGTGTCAACAAACATTATTCCAGACTCTTTCAAGACAACACAAGACACATTTGAAAGTCTTCTGGAGAAGGCTAAATAGAGCTCCTCATGAAACGTCCAGTTTAACACCACACAACGTGATGTTGGTCTTCTTCTACAGTGAGTTTCCATAAGGGGCCTCTGTTATATGATCTTTTTTTAGATATTTGTGGCTTTTAAGGACCACAGGCCAGAATCGAACCCGGGTCACTTGCATTACGTTATGGTGTCTTAGCTCATTGAGCCACATATCTACATTACACAGGTTTACCTAAACAAAATGGCTGCCAGCATTGCCACGACAACAATGTCTTGAAGACCCAATTCTGGTGCCCCTCTCTCCCTGGGCCCAGGGCAGCAGGCCCCTTTGTCTTCCCCTGTCTGCAGGCTTGGCAATGGGCACACTCACACACATTTACAGTTTTTCTCAATTGGTTTTGTACATTTCTCACAACAGAATAATAATTCTCAATACTTTCTGTTCAATTGTCACTTCCTGCCGTTACCTGTGCACATGATAAAATCAATTTTTCATAGTTTTTAGCATATAACAAATGCTTTTGTCCACCATCCAATGGTTGTGCACAATTCTTAGCTTTTTCGTACATTATCAATTGCTTTTGCCATATCACTCAAAAAGCTTTGTCACTGAATGCACAAATCTATCTCACCCCCCGAAACATTTAGGCCCTAGCTCATAGTTTCAAGTATCAGTGTATTGTTTCAAATTTATTTTGCTTTACAGTTCTATATTTTTTTCACATGGGCCTGCAAGACAAGTAAAAAAGGGGTGGTAGAGGGCGCATTTTGACACCTCAACCAGAGTTGGCTATTTTTTGTATTTTGCAATGAGAAAACCTGTCAATAAATAGGTCATAGTCTAATTGTATATCTACTACAACCTTATCTGATCAATGTAGTATAAAGTAGAATTTACAACACTTCTCATCCAATCTAAACAACATTTCGCTTCAGAAAAGATCCTCAAGAGTGTACTAGTCAATTGACAACATGACAAATCGATTTGACAAGCTTGTCCATACACTATAACACAATGACTAACCATTCTGCTGGCACTGACACGTTCATTGACACAAAAACTTGGTCAAACTAGGGATTTTGTGCAAGAGACGCGGTTTTGCAGGTCATCCACGCTGTTTTGCCATTTGTTAAAGTTGTTTTGAGAATTAATATTATGTTTTACAAATTGCGAGAGAGATTCAAGAAATGTACAAAACCAATTGAGAAATACTGTAAAAAAGGACATAGCCATGGGTGGACACAGACACTCATTTCAAACCACCGGTCCCTGAGGCCCCAGATAGTGAACATATTATGTCATCTGTGTACTTGGTACTTACGGGTAGTTAGTGACCATATTATGTCATCTGTGTACTTGGTACTTACGAGTAGTTAGTGACTATATTATGTCATCTGTGTACTTGGTACTTACGGGTAGTTAGTGACCATATTATGTCATCTGTGTACTTACGGGTAGTGACTATATTATGTCATCTGTGTACTTGGTACTTACGTATGGGTAGTTAGTGACTATATTATGTCATCTGTGTACTTGGTACTTACGTATGGGTAGTTAGTGACTATATTATGTCCTCTCTGGTTAGTGACCATATTATGTCGTCTGTGTACTTGGTACTTATGGGTAGTTAGTGACCATATTATGTCGTCTGTGTACTTGGTACTTATGGGTAGTTAGTGACCATATTGTGTCCTCTGTGTACTTGGTACTTACGGGTAATGACCATATTATGTCACCTGTGTACTTGGTACTTA
>NC_085874.1:53003362-53005862 GCF_034702125.1 Engraulis encrasicolus | reverse complement strand
AACATAAACATGTATATATTTTTTTTAAACTAGAGCACGTCACAAAGCCTTACTTGAGGAAAAGTAGAGGGCCCTTACTCAACACCTCCCCGAAGGAATTTCAAACTCATGCTTTCCAAAACGCCTCTCTTCTAATTTAGTGACAAGACGAGGCGTTGCCACATAGTAGGACCATAGTGCAGTATTAGATTCTCTTTTTTAGCGGGCCGCCAGCAGGGGGAGCCCTGTGTCCTCTTCTCAGCCCCTCTCTAGGGGGCGTCGGCCAGGCTAAAGTAAAGCCCAGGACGTCCATCCATACAATTGTTCATATAGTAACGTAATATACTAATATAGTTTTTTGTCTTCTTGTAAAAAAAAAGATTTAAAAAATTACTGCAAATGAACAAACATGGATGAAAACAAACAAAAAAACGAAACGAAAACAAGAGAAACAAATGTTGTGCTGTGAGATGAGATGGATATCTGTTGGCTTCAAGTTGAACAGTCAATGCGATGGATGGAATTTTCTTTTCTTTTTCATCTTCGTCATCGTCCTTTTTGTCTTTTTCAGGGACTTTTCAGGAAGTCGTGGCACTCCTTTTGTCTGTTCTTCATCTTCTCTCTCTCTTTCTTTCTTTCTTTCTTTCTTTCTTTCTTTCTTTCTTTCTTTCTTTCTTTCTTTCTTTCTTTCTTTCTTTCTTTCTCTGTGTCTGTGTCTCTGTATCTCTTTATTTAGTCTTTATTTTCATGTCATTACGCCATGTCCCCGAGCATCTTCTTGTAGTAGGTGGACTCGAAGATGTCGTTCTCGCTGGGGCAGTTGAAGTGGCACGCGCACGTCTTGATGAACATCATCTGCTTCTTCATGACCTGTCCGTCGGGGCACTTGAACTCCATGGGGAGGGTGGTGGTCCTGTGGGGGGTGCAGCAGCGGCCGTCGGTGCACACGCCGCAGAACTTGGGCCGGTAGGACTTGGTGGTGGTGCAGCCCGAGATCTCGAACTTCATGGGCTTGGAGACGCGTGGCGTGCGGATGCACTTCTTCCCTTTCTGCATGTGGAGATGAAAAAAAAGGCTTTTGTTAGATAACCATCTCAAAACATTGTTTTTGTCAAAAAGTGTTTAGATGGATTGACTAGCTACCCCAGTTACTAATGTGTAATAATAAGGTGTAGCTGCAGGTGTAGTTCTAATTGTCTACAGTATTTAAGCTAGCTTTTGAGCTAGCCATATAACAAATAGCCATTTAACAGCTAGTGGCTTTAGCTATGCTATGCTATGCTATGCTATGCTAGCTTTAGCCGTACTGCTTACCCTGATTCTCTCCTCCAGGTGCGACTCGCAGGGGCGGACCATGCAGAGGCGGCTCTGCTTCTCCAGGCGGCATTCGCGGTTGTCGTTGGTTACGCGGGTGGAGACGCCCAGGCCGCATGTCTTGGAGCAGGCGCTCCACTCGGTGGTCTGGACCAGGCAGTTGTCGCGCATCAGGGAGGGGTCGGGGCCGTACGTCTCCTCCTCTCTGTAAGCTGCCGTGACAGAAACACACACGAGGGTAAACACAACGGTCAACTTCGTACTTCATATCGACCTAGCATGAAAGCAAGCAAGCAGTGTGTCTTTTTAAATCATTTCGTGTCAGATCTTAAGTAATATTTTGTCTATGAAGTTAATTTTAATATACTGGAACTGGAAAAAAGTAAATAGTACAGTAGATTGTATTGATTTTCATTAGACATGACTTTTGATACATTGTGTCAAAGAGCTGACTTCTGCTGCTACTTAGAGAGTATTAAGACGAATTGACTAATTCGTTGACTAATTGACTAGTTCGTAATACCCAGTTACTAATTGACAATAATAAGGCCTACATTGATTTAAGATTAGTGTTTACAAGTGTTTAGGTTGAGGGGAGGTGAGGCTCACCTGCCAGAACGGGTCCGACGAAGGTGTTTGTCTTTGGGGAGTCGCAGACCCACTCCTCGCAGCACTTCCCAGGCACCTTGACGCGGCGCGGCATGGGGCAGTCGGGGCTGGGCAGGCGCACATCCATGCCGCACAGGGGCACGCAGCCAACAGCGCCATCTAGGCAGGTGCACTGGTACTTGCAGCTGCTCTGGAAGGACTCGCCACTGCGGTACACCATGCCTCCGAACACACAGGTGGCGCCGTCCCTGGCTGTAGTTGAGGAAACATGAAAAGAGGCAAATGGGTTACCACACTGTATCCTGTCATATCATAGACGCTTGGAAGTAGGGGTGATTTGGGTGCTACAGCACCCCTAGAGGAAGACACATGCAACTACAACAATGATGTAAACTCATATGCTTGTTTCTATATTTCATATAACACAGAATGACCCCTTACTCTACAGCAATTATCGCTCTAAGACCTTTCCAAGATTGCAGCAATGTTAAGGAACTGCTGTGATTCTTAGAGAGTACTGACTACATGCCATTCTATTTTGTAAAAGGTTGTCAAGGAATAGGAAGCCCTCAATGTTTAGAAATTTCTATGGAGAGCT
>NC_085874.1:52980862-52998362 GCF_034702125.1 Engraulis encrasicolus | reverse complement strand
TCTCTGTGGTTGGTAACAGTACGGGTGCCCAAGTATGCCATGGGGGGGCACGGTGGGCACGGTGTGGGGTGGGCACGGTGTGGGGTGCCCCGGCCCCAGGTATGCCACAGGGACGGTGGGGTAGGGTGGGGGTATTGGGGTGGGGGGGCGCGGTGCTGTGCAGTAGTGTGGTGTGTGGGGGTGGGGGGGTGTGCAGTGCAGTAGTGGGGCATTGGGGTGGGGGGGGCGCGGTGCAGTAGTGTGGTATTGGGGTGGGGGGGGGGGGTGCGGTGCAGTAGTGTGGTATTGGGGTGGGGGGGGGGGGGTGCAGTGCAGTAGTGTGGTATTGGGGTGGGGGGGGGGGGGGGGGTGTGTGCAGTGCAGTAGTGTGGTATTTGGGTGGGGGGGGGGGTGCAGTGCAGTAGTGTGGTATTGGGGTGGGGGGGGGGGGTGCGGTGCAGTAGTGTGGTATTGGGGTGGGGGGGGGTGCAGTGCAGTAGTGTGGTATTGGGGTGGGGGGGGTGTGCAGTGCAGTAGTGTGGTATTGGGGTGGGGGGGGGGGGTGCAGTAGTGGGGTATTGGGGGTGGGGGGGGGTGTGCAGTGCAGTAGTGTGGTATTGGGGGGGGGGGGGGGGTGTGCAGTAGTAGTGTGGTATTGGGGTGGGGGGGGGGGGGGTGCAGTAGTGTGGTATTGGGGTGGGGGGGGGGGGGGGTGTGCAGTGCAGTAGTGTGGTATTGGGGGGGGGGGGGTGTGCAGTAGTGTGGTATTGGGGGGGGTGGGGGGGGGGTGCAGTAGTGTGGTATTGGGGTGGGGGGGGTGTGTGCAGTGCAGTAGTGTGGCATTGGGGTGGGGGGGGGGTGTGCAGTGCAGTAGTGTGGTATTGGGGGGGGGGGGGGGGGGTGTGCAGTGCAGTAGTGGGGCATTGGGGGGGGGGGGGTGCAGTAGTGTGGTATTGGGGTGGGGGGGGGGGGGTGTGCAGTGCAGTAGTGGGGCATTGGGGGGGGGGTGCAGTAGTGTGGTATTGGGGTGGGGGGGGGTGTGCAGTGCAGTAGTGTGGTATTGGGGTGGGGGGGGGTGCAGTGCAGTAGTGTGGTATTGGGGTGGGGGGGGGGGGGGGTGTGCAGTGCAGTAGTGTGGTATTGGGGTGGGGGGGGGGGGGGGTTGTGCAGTGCAGTAGTGGGGCATTGGGGTGGGGGGGGGGGGGGTGTGTGTGCAGTGCAGTAGTGTGGTATTGGGGTGGGGGGGGGGGGGGGTGCAGTGCAGTAGTGTGGTATTGGGGTGGGGGGGGGGTGCAGTGCAGTAGTGTGGTATTGGGGTGGGGGGGGCTGTGCAGTGCAGTAGTGTGGTATTGGGGTGGGGGGGGGGGGTGCAGTAGTGTGTGGTATTGGGGTGGGGGGGGGGGGGGGTGTGCAGTGCAGTAGTGGGGCATTGGGGTGGGGGGGGCTGTGCAGTGCAGTAGTGTGGTATTGGGGTGGGGGGGGGGGGTGCAGTAGTGTGGTATTGGGGTGGGTGGGGGGGGGGGGTGCAGTGCAGTAGTGGGGTATTGGGGTGGGGGGGGGTGTGCAGTGCAGTAGTGTGGTATTGGGGTGGGGGGAATTGGTGGCTGTTTGGCTGATGGTACCTACTGGTCAGACACCAGAGCATCTGGAAAAGGTGGGATGCCTCCAGTCCAGTGTAGGGGTGTGGCGGGGGTGTGTGTGTGTGTGTGGGGGGGGGCGGAGCGGTGTGGGTTTCTGTGGGGGTGACGGGGCCCTGTCTGTCTGTCAACAGTGATTCATTCCGGGGGTTTGGGGGGGGGGGGGGGGGCGGCGTCCCCGACTAGACAGAATTTTCATCAGTCATCTCCTCCTGCTATTACTGAGGACCGTCCCTTTCACACACACACAGTCACACACAGTCACCGTCCCTTTCACACACACACAGTCACACACAGTCACCGTCCCTTTCACACACACACAGTCACACACAGTCACCGTCCCTTTCACACACACACAGTCACACACAGTCACCGTCCCTTTCACACACACACACACAGTCACACACAGTCACCGTCCCTTTCACACACACACACACAGTCACCGTCCCTTTCACACACACACACAGTCACACACAGTCACCGTCCCTTTCACACACACACACAGTCACACACAGTCACCGTCCCTTTCACACACACACACAGTCACACACAGTCACCGTCCCTTTCACACACACACACACACACACACACAGACACCCACACTCTCACACACACACACACACACAGTCACACACAGTCACCGTCCCTTTCACACACACACACAGTCACACACAGTCACCGTCCCTTTCACACACACACACACACAGTCACCGTCCCTTTCACACACACACAGTCACACACATACACCTGTACACTGTAGGTACACGACAGACAGACAGACAGACAGACAGACAGACAGACAGACAGACAGACCACACAGCTCCGCGTGTGTGCTGTAGCCAGGTGCCAGGTGCCAGGTGCCAGGTGCCAGGAGGGGGTGACGGGGATGACGGGCATGACGGGGATGATGGGCGGGTGATGCGTTCGCACCCTGGCGAGAGGAGAAGAGTGGGCCGTGGTGGATGGTGGCAGTCAGAGTTGTCCAGCCTCAGCATAGCACACACTACATAATACACAGCAGACAGATAGTATCCTATTTACAGTAAGAAGTGAGTCACTCTCTAAGCCAGTGATTCCCAAACTTTTTTTCGGTGGGGCTTCCCTTTTGGACCTAAGCATATTTGTCCATGAATATTACTTTTCCTTTAATAGTTTGTCCGCTAATATTGCTGGAATTCACAGGAAATCAAATACATGTATTAATAATCATAGAAGTGAGTACTGTTTCAAATTGTGGAATTATGTTAGCTGTTGACCTGTGGATTCTTTCTGCCCGTGACCATCCTGCAGTACCTGCGCTACCCTCTAGGGGTCCCGAGTCCTGGCCTCCAGTCTGGGAGCCGCTGCTGTGAGGAGCTGATGTATTCATGTCAGACTGCCTTGTGGCCCCTGCTGTAAGGAGGGCTGATGTATTGATGTCAGACTGCCTTGTGGCCCCTGCTGTAAGGAGGGCTGATGTATTGATGTCAGACTGCCTTGTGGCCCCTGCTGTACGGAGAGCTGATGTATTCATGTCAGGCTGCCTTGTGGCCCCTGCTGTACGGAGCTGATGTATTCATGTCAGACTGCCTTGTGGCCACTGCTGTACGGAGCTGATGTATTCATGTCAGACTGCCTTGTGGCCCCTGCACTGTAAAACCTTATAAGTTGAGTTTACTTACAAAAACCCAGAAAAGTGGTTGCCCTAGAAAAACTAAGTAATTATGAGTGATTAAACTTACAATCTTTTGTGACCTCAACTGTTGTATATACTCATTATATGTAAAAGTTTAAGTTAAATGTACTTAAGTCCAAATTGATTAAACCTACCATCTTCCACAGTAGTAACTGTTATCTATAGTTATTGTATGCAAAATTCCCAGTTTAATGTACTAAATTCCCAGTCGATTAAACTTACCATCATTCGTAAGATTAACTGTAATGAATTATTTTATTTAAAATTTGCAGTTAAATGTATTAAATTTTAAGTTGATCAAACTGAAAGTCTTCTGTAATATACTACCATGATCCCGCCCCTCCATTCATCACCACAAAAGAGGTAGCTACCATGTTATTGTGGCACCTCCCATTCCTCACCATGACTGAGACAACTGTGGCATGGAACCAGTCCATCACACTGCTCTCTTGTATTAATAGACCAAACTATCCATAACCACTGAGAAATTCAAGTTTCTGCAGTATGAGCAATATTCTTACCATTTAATTATTGTAATCTCCTGGATGATAGTACATTAACCAGTGTGCATAGAATACTCTAGTTGAGCATAATTAGACAATCCTGAAATGTCAAGTAAGCAACACACCAAAAAGGATACCTGCTACCACAATACTCACTACCAACTAAATACCTAGCCAGCCAACAAACCAGTCCACCAGCCAACCAAAAGAGTCAGTTGTCAGCTAGCCAGCCAAAGAGCCGGCTAACCAACTAACACTCAGTTAGTCAGCCAACTAACCAACAAACAAGTCAGTTGTATGGCTAGCCAGCTAACAAACCAGCCATACAGTCAACCAAAAGAGTCAGTTAGCCAGCCAACCAGCTGGCCAACAAACAGTCAGTTGGTCGGTCAGTTAGCTCACTAACCAACAAGCCGGACAGAGAGCCAGCGAACCAGTCATTTAGGCAAGCAACTCAAGCATTGTGACAGTCTGAGTTTTTATAGAGGTGAAAGTTAACCATGTGACCAGAGTAATCAGGCATGTGGCAGCTGCAGGTAGTAATTCAATGAACTTGTAACAGTCCTATGTACTCAAGTGAGGGCAGGTACTAATTGACAGGTTGATTGGGCACTACCATTGTTCCTGGTTGATGGTAGGCAATGTCAATTATGTCATGCAGCATTTGACTTTCAATTGTGCAATGGCACTTCACAAGATAGCCTAATTTTACTAGGTGCCAATATTCTGATTTAAAATTGGATGCTGCAGCGTGGCCATATTGTCAGTTGAAATTTGAAACGATCTGTTAACATGAAACACACTGCAGGAATACATTCAACTGCCCACATCTGGGTAGAGGCCAGTTGGTGCAGCCTGAAGAAAAAGAGGCGGGGTCATAACCAAAACTTATGAATTTAATCCATTCAACTAAAACATATTCATCTGAACAACTATTTCCTCAAATAAGTTGTCAATACTCAGTATTCTTCAGAAATGCCATCAAACTTCTATTTTTTAGTGCATTTTAATTAGTCTTGGTAAGTACATTTGATGTCTGGGTTTACAGTGTGCTGTACGGAGAGCTGATGTATTCATGTCAGACTGCCTTGTGGCCCCTGCTGTAAGGAGGGCTGATGTATTGATGTCAGACTGCCTTGTGGCCCCTGCTGTAAGGAGGGCTGATGTATTGATGTCAGACTGCCTTGTGGCCCCTGCTGTAAGGAGGGCTGATGTATTGATGTCAGACTGCCTTGTGGCCCCTGGGGAAGAAGGAGGGAGGGCTGGCACTGAACCTATCTTTCATCACATTCTCTCTCTCTCTCTCTCTCTCTCTCTCTCTCTCTCTCTCTCTCTCTCTCTCTCTCTCTCTCTCTCTCTCTCTCTCTCTCTCCCTCCTCTTTCCTCTCTTCAACACATAGATTCGGTTTCTCTCACACACTGCATATTTGGGGTCCATCATCAACACCAAGTAAAATTCCTCAGTCCCCATCTTTCCTCTTGTCTCTCTCTCTCTCTCACACACACACACACACACCTCTCTCTCACACACACACACACACACGCGCACGCACGCACGCACGCACGCACGCATGCACGCACGCACGCACGCGCACACACCAACTGCTTTTCTATCTTGGGGTCCACTTTCGACACCAAGTCAGATTCCTTCGTCAGTGAAGCATAGGTAAATACTTTCAGGTCTGTTAACCTTTAATGTCATGCTCTCTGGTTTTTCCATCCCAGCTGTGAAAAAGCCGAAGACATACAGTAAGTCCCACCGTCATGCAGAGTTGTCAATTCACAGCTGGGAATTACACATACAGCTGGCGGCGTGCTGGTACTGCACAACAATACCATCATGCCTCGTCTGGATGGGCAGCCGTGCTACTGCACAACAATACCATCATGCCTCGTCTGTATGGGCAGCCGTGGTACTGCACAACAATACCATCATGCCTCGTCTGTATGGGCAGCCGTGGTACTGCACAACAATACCATCATGCCTCGTCTGGATGGGCAGCCGTGCTACTGCACAACAATACCATCATGCCTCGTCTGGATGGGCAGCCGTGCTACTGCACAACAATACCATCATGCCTCGTCTGGATGGGCAGCCGTGCTACTGCACAACAATACCATCATGCCTCGTCTGTATGGGCAGCCGTGGTACTGCACAACAATACCATCATGCCTCGTCTGTATGGGCAGCCGTGGTACTGCACAACAATACCATCATGCCTCGTCTGTATGGGCAGCCGTGGTACTGCACAACAATACCATCATGCCTCGTCTGTATGGGCAGCCGTGGTACTGCACAACAATACCATCATGCCTCGTCTGTATGGGCAGCCGTGGTACTGCACAACAATACCATCATGCCTCGTCTGTATGGGCAGCCGTCTTGTCTCGTCTGGATGGGCAGCCGTGGCCTAATGGTTGGGGAGGTGGTCTTACGAACGGAGGGTTGCAGGTTCAAATCCTCACCCCTTTGCCTACACCTTCAGTCATGGCTGAAGCGGGCAAGGCACATAGTAACCCCACATTGGTCCAGGGACTGTAACCAATGCCCTGCAACTAAAATACCTGTAAGTCGCCTTGGACGAAAGCGTCAGCTAAGTATAATGTAATATCTGTGAGCAGGCCCGCCGACAGGGGGGGACAAACAGGTATGTTGTTTCGGGCCCAGGGAGACACGGGGCCCATAATAGGTTTCTCATTACATTGCATGTATTGGGTTGGGGGGGGCCCTTTCAGGCAACTTTGTCCTGGGCCCAGCCAAAGCTGTCAGTGGCCCTGTCTGTGAGGTAGATCCTCATTCATCCAGTTTGGGGTGGTCAAATCAAGAGCTCAATCAAGCAACTGGATTTATTACTGGAGTTTGGAGATATTTCGTCTTTCATCTAAAAGATTTAATGCTTCAAAAAACAGAGGCCCAGCTGCTTATAACACAACTCATAAGAGTCTCATAAGAGTCTCACAAGAGTCTCCGGTTCTTCTCGCCAGACCACACTTCTCTTCCCGGTTCTTTCCCACATTCACTAATCCATAAACAATGAAGTGAGGAGTGGAGGGCCTTGACTTTCATGCTCTCCAATCTAATCTTCCAAAGCAGTAGAAGACTAGACAAGAATAAGGATGGTTTAGAATTTATCTGAAATGTGCACTCATATACCGCACAATAAAGAAGAGCATAGTACTTTAATTTCTAAGAGAAGGCAGCTGCGAAACCTGGAATCTGGTCTTAAACATATCAACAGTAGGGTTTTTTTTTTTACTTCCTCTGGAAGCTGGTTTCGAAGCTTTGCAGCATAGTAGCTAAAGGCTAGCCTCGCGAGACCATCCACGTACAGTACTTCCGGCCAAGGATTGCCTCCACTACGTAAAGAAATGGTAGTATTATGGGATGGTCAGGACCAGGCTAGCTAAAGGCTGCCTCACCACACTTTGTTTTGACAATAGGTAAAACCGGCAAGTTTTTCTTCATAGACCTTAGATGCATTGTTGGTGTATCCAGTATGTAGGCCTAGATGGGCCCCAACCCATTTCATGATTTGAACAGAAGTAGTAATGTCGTATGCACAGTAGGAAGTAGTAATGTCGTATGCACAGTAGGAAGTAGTGATGTCGTATGCACAGCAGGAAGTAGTGATGTCGTATGCACAGCAGGAAGTAGTAATGTCGTATGCACAGCAGGAAGTAGTAATGTCGTATGCACAGCAGGAAGTAGTAATGTCGTATGCACAGCAGGAAGCCGGAGCAAGAGGAGCCATCTTTAACTCATATAGCAGCAGACTAAGAACTAACTTTTAGTCGGCTAAATTCTGACTAACAAAAATGATTTGTGAAAGACTAAAAACGACTAAGACGTAATGGGGGGAACAGACATAAATTGGTACACCACAACTAAAATCTATAAATTAATTGTTAATTGGTAATCAGCTGTAAAGGCAGAGTGGTTTGCTGAATCACCACCGATTTTACTTTTAGTGGGCAGGGACAACCAGACTGTTGTGGCGCTCTCTCTTTTCTGTTTTTATTTTTAGAATGTCTTTTAATGGGCAGCAAGCCTAGCCTGGTCCTGACCATCCCATAATACTACCATTTCATTTCGTATTTATGGTCTGGCATTTGTTTGCTCTGAAGCGATTGTAGAAAGCAGGAAGTTTGCACTCAGTTATAGTTTGAAATTATTGGACACCTCTCACCCAATCGCTGGCAGTTACTCAACAACAACATAGCGCAGACCAATGGCTCTGGCGCAGATGTGTACGTCATTGTCACGAGCGTTCTCCCCCTTTCGTCCCCACGTGGGGGGCGTATTCGATTATTGGCTGTTTTCTGGGGGGGCGTTGCAATCAAAATTCTACTGCTGCAAGCACTCCACAGAGAAGCACGGCCAGACTACAGTAGTGGAGCCAATCCTTTGGCGGAAGTACGTAGGATGGCTCGCGAGGCTACAGCAAGCCAGCCTTGTAGTGGTTTATTTCCTGCTGTATAAAGTAAGAAAAGCATCACGTACCCATACATGCTCATGCACACACACACGCACGCACGCACGCAGACACGCGGGCAGGCAAGTGTGCACACACGCATGCACGCACACAGACACACACACACACACACACAGACACACACACACACACACACACACACACACACACACACACACACACACACACACACACACACACACACACACACACACACACACACACACACACACACACACACACACACACACACGCACACACATACACTCAGTCCAAGTTCGGCTGCCAGAGAGTAATTTTCTGTCCTCTTCCTGGTGTTCTCTGGCGCACGTTCGCATTTCCAGGGCTCAGCCCCGTCTGTCTGCACTGCAGTTTACGTGACTGGGCGAATTGCGAATGTTCCACCAAACTATGCTCTCTATGTACTAGCGGCGTATTCAGCCAAACCAAAGATCTAATCTCATGCTAGAAGGGAGCTGCGCTCAGTCTTGTTTGTTTTCATAGAGGAAGAGAGACCGCTGTTTTGTAATGCACCACGGGGCCAGGGACGGATTAACGCCCACAGGCTAGATATGCGGCCTAGGGGCCCTCCACAGGCTAGATATGGAGCCTAGGGGCCCCCCACAGGCTAGATATGGAGGCTAGGGGCCCTCCACAGGCTAGATATGAAGCCTAGGGCCCTCCACAGGCTAGATATGGAGCCTACAGGCTAGATATGGAGCCTAGGGCCCTCCACAGGCTAGATATGGAGCCTACAGGCTAGATATGGAGCCTAGGGCCCCCCACAGGCTAGATATGCGGCCTAGGGGCCCCCCACAGGCTAGATATGGAGCCTAGGGCCCCCAACAGGCTAGATATGGAGCCTAGGGCCCCCCACAGGCTAGATATGGAGCCTAGGGCCCCCCACAGGCTAGATATGGAGGCTAGGGCCCCCCACAGGCTAGATATGGAGGCTAGGGGCCCTCCACAGGCTAGATATGTGACCTAGGGCCCCCCACAGGTTAGATATGAAGCCTAGGGGCCCCCATCTGCCAGGGGGTCCCTGATTTCCCAAACATGAAAAACTGCATAATTGTGACGAGATGTGATATTGAAAAAAAAAAACATCTACTGTTTTGAGTACAGGTGGTAGACATGTTATCCTGAATTCCCAGCTCGTAATTATGACACTGTCTACGATGTACATTGTTCGCGGAATTTGCCTTCAGAGGGGGCCCCACAGCAACTTGTAGCCTAGGAGCCCCAGACCATCTTAACCCAGCTCTGTACGAGGCTGATAGCAAATGTTCCACCAAACTATGCTATCTATGTACTGGTGGCAGATTTAGCCAAACCAAAGATCTAATCTCATTTTAGAAAGGAGCTGCGATGTTGTTGTTGTTTTCATAGAGGAAGAGAGAGACTGCTGTTTTGTAATGCACGGGGCTGATAGCTGAGTGCTTTTGGGACGTGAGATAACGGCAACCTAAACTAAAGGAGTAACTGAGACGGTGGCTGATGAGGAACAAGTAGGTTTCATGCGGGATGGAAAGCCACAATGAGTAGTTAGTTACCGTATATACCAGGGGTGGGGAACCTTTTTCATTCGAGGGGCCGCTTCAAATTCCTCCAAGGACCGTAAAAGTCCTCAGAGGGCCGTACTATGAACACAAACCAGGATTTCCCCCTGCACTTTAGGACTATATTGAAGGCAGCCAGCTTTAAAACAGACCCCACCTTCTCTTGGTCCCTTGAATATAGCTTAATTGTATTGCAAATGTAATTTCTAAGATTCCTTTACAAAATATGTAAACGGCCCTCGAGACACAGGTTCCCCACCCCTGGTATATACTATATAACTCTATATACTATAAACAATAAACTACAATACTATATAAGACTGTTTGGTAACCCTTCCAGAATGGAAATACAATATATTCATGTAATGTAATGTAAGTACAGTAGGGCCTTTCTCCCACAGTTGTTTCATGATAATATTGAGTGACAAGGAGAGGCTTTCAGAACAAAAAACACTTTCACTAAGGTCATGTTTGTGGCTGTTACATGATAATATTGATTGACAATGGGATACTTTCAAAACAAACAAAATAAAAACACCAAACTGTTTCAGGATATTATTGAGTGACTAGGAGACACTCTGGACGCGGTTAAATGGGACATTTGATTCCTAATGAACTCAATTTAATTCCGAATTCAACTTAATTCTGCTTTGAAAACATCATGTAAATGGAAGTGCAATGTAAACTCCACTGAACTATTTAATTCTGAATTATTAATTCGGAATTAAAAACATCACGTAAACATGGCCATCTTCACTTTCACCAAGGTCATCTTCATTTTCACCAAGGTCATCTTCATTTTCACCAAGGTCACCTTTGTCACCAAGGTCATATTTGTGACTGTTACGATAATATTGAGTGACAAGGAGACGTTTAAAAAAAAAAAAAAAAATTCTCCGAATTCCTCTTCCACCGATGTTTTGACTGTTACATGATAATGTTGAGTGGCAAGAAGGTGGGAGGGAAACAAAAACACCTTCACCCAAGTCCATCCCAGCGCTCGCTGGACACAGGTGCAGGATTCATGCCAGAGCTCCAGACACAGGTGTAGCTTTCTAAAGACTTCTTTCATCTACTGTACATGCTCCACCAAGGCCATCAAGCACTACAACCATGGAAATGTAAACACAGAAATGAAAGAAAAACAAATAACACAAGGCAAATTGTTCATTTCATAGTTCCTTTTAAGAAGTCATGGTTAATTTAGCTCTTGCTAAGTTCACTCATTCAGTTATGTCCTTTTTTCCACAGAGGTAAGAGAACATTTGATTGGTTAACTTCAACCAGATGTTTGCTCTTGGATGTGATGTTTGGAGGCACACCCTGAACACCAGCCACACAGCCAAAGAGTTCCTGTAATGCAGCAGCGGTGGGCCATTATTCTAGCCCAGTGGTTCCCAACCTATGGGTCGGGACCCCCCTTATGCAGCAGCGGTGGGCCATTATTCTAGCCCAAGGCTTCCTGTAATGCAGCAGCGGTGGGCCATTATTCTAGCCCAAGGGCCAGATGTCACAGACAACTTGCCCTCATCAATAATGAGAAATACATGTCGTTTTTTCAATTAGACATTAAAGGATAAAAAAGTAAGAAAAAATGCAGCATCACCGGGTACTGACAAATCAAGGGTAGCGTGAGCAATACAACAGCATATTGAAATTGGCGTAAGTTAAATAATCCTTTGCATAATCTCTACTACCTGTGACTCCAAATTTGGCGCTATAAAAGTAGGTTGTAAAGCTTAATCAAAGGCTCCATTTACTAAGATATAAAATGCTGATGTCCAGAGGTTTTCAGGTCTTGGACGCAACCAAAACATATGAGAGAGGTCTGCTCGGCCCTCGGTCCCCCCAGATACACAGGCCACTTTTATACTTAATCCAGATTGCCTCAGTTCCCAGTCTATTTTGAAGGAGGAACAATGTGGAGTGTGCTGCCCCCTCTAAATCGTGAGCCAGTCCCTAAAGAAAAAAAAACCAACAACAACAAAAAAACAATGACCTCTTACGACTGTCGGTCCATGACATTGCCCTGTATGCCAGATTACCATTCCAGTCCTCCGTCTATCTATGGAATCAAGCCATAATCAACTGCTTCCAATGGAATCCTTATAGAATAGAGGGCCATGGACTTACGAGAAACACTGAGCGCAGCGCAAAAGTAAACATACCAGTAATAACAATCATGTGCTGTCTTTCCATAGCAGCAATGCTAACGTACAGTAGGCAGGCCCATCTGAAGGTCAGGCGTTGGTTGGTAGCTTGTGTTTGTGTTGGTGTTGGTTGTGTTGACCGCTTCCTAAAGGGCTTTCCTGGTATGTCAGTGGTGGGTGTGTCTGCATTGAAAGGGATGCCCTTGCTTTTTCTTTCTTTTTTTCCCCAAAAAGGCATATTTATGTCTTTTTTCCTACTCCCTTTCTCTGCTTTTTCTTTTTAATCTTTTTTTTTTCCACTTTCCTCTCGTTCCCCACAGCATTCCAGTGGGGCTGTTGTGGTACATTCCTGAAGAGATTTCCCTGACGTATACTCCACCACTCTCCCTCCTCTCCTCTCCACTCCTCTCCTCTCCTCTCCTCTCCTCTCCTCTCCTCTCCTGACCACTCCTCTCCTCTCCTCTCCTCTCCTCTCCACTCCTCTTCGCCACTCCTTTCATCTCACGGTTGTCCTCCATCCTCCTCCACCTCAGGCGATGAGATGAGATCGTATGTCTGCTTATGACCAAAAGAGGAGAGGGAGGGAGAGAAAATAGATGTGTGTTTCAGGAGTAGTGACGTGTGCGATTTACTGCCTCACCTCACCTAAGAACATGCTGCTGCTTAGACATTGTGTCTGCTGCTGATGCGCTTGAAGCTGCTGACGGTCTGGGAAAAAGGAAACCGATACGCACAGTTAGTGCTTATGGCGAAAGCCCTACAGAGTGCGGTTATTCTGTCTCTGTCTCTCTCTCTCTCTCTCTCTCTCTCTCTCTCTCTCTCTCTCTCTCTCTCTCTCTCTCTCTCTCTCTCTCTCTCTCTCCCTCTTTCTTTCTCTTTCTCTCTCTCTCTCTCTCTCGCTCACACTGACACTGACACAGACACACACATTTTTATCACACTTACATCATGCATGTACAATACTTCATTTAAAAATCAAGGCAAAATACACTTAGTGCGTATGCCTCAGCTCCGGCAAAGTTTTAACGATATTGATAGTACATTTGTAACTTCTAATACAATCGATCATTTATGCACACATACCACACACACACAGTATTCTCATACACAAACGCACAAACGCACACACACACACACACACACACACACACACACACACACACACACACACACACACGCGCGCCCACACACACACACACACACACACACACACACAAAGAAAATATGTCTCAGCTCCTTCTCTTCTCTTCCTGCCCGGCCCGGCCCGGCCCTGCCCACCCCACCATTGGGCGAGGGGTCTGCACAGTATATCCCTGTCCAATCCAGATTAAGAAATGGAGCTTAACATTTGGGAAGTTCCCCTACCTTGTCGGTCCTCGCACAGCTTCTCCTGGATACGCGACCGGCTGCCACAGCAGTATTCCTGTGAGGACACGGACGTCAGCGGTATTCCTGTGTGTAGACAGCATGTAAGCAAGGCTTCGTCAGCAGTCTTACAGGACCTATGTGTGTGCAGACATTAGATTACGCTACACTTAGCCAACGCTTTTATCTAAAGCGACTTACACTTTCTGTATTTACAGGGTATTGGTTACAGGCCCTGGAGCAATGTCAGGTCAGGTGCCTTGCTCAAGGGCACTTCAGCCATGGATGGAGGTGTAGGGAGAGGTCACAAATGATGAAGGGAGAGGAGATGCGGGGAGAGAGGTGGGGGGAGAGGGGTGGGGGGAGAGGAGATGGGGAGAGAGGGGTGGGGGGAGAGGGGTGGGGAGAGAGGGTAGAGGAGAGTTAGTGGGTGGGGGGAGTGGTTTTAGGGGGCGCGAGGTTAAGGTCAAGCAAAGAGACTTGCGGAAGAGGAGGAGAGGAGAGGAGAGGAGAGGAGGGGAGGGGAGAGGAGAGGAGGATGCAGGAGAGGAGAGGAGAGGAGAGGAGAGGAGGGGGAGAGGAGAGGAGGGGAGAGGGGGTGGGATTCGAACCTGCAACCCATTGATCTTAAGACCCCTCACCATTAGGATGGGATTCGAACCTGCAACCCTTTGATCTTAAGACCACCTCCCTGACCATTAGGCCACAGCTGCCCACAGGTAGCAGGACATGGACGCAAGACTTGATCAGCATCAACAGTATTAGGCTACCGTACCTGTGTCCAGCCAGCGGAACATAGAACAGAACAGAACAGAATAGAATAGAATAGAATAGAACAGAACAGAACAGAACAGAATAGAATAGAATAGAATAGAATAGAACAGAACAGAATAGAATAGAATAGAACAGAACAGAACAGAACAGAAAAGAATAGAATAGAATAGAATAGAATAGAACAGAACAGAACAGAACAGAATAGAATAGAACAGAGTAGAATAGAATAGAATAGAATAGAATAGAATAGAATAGAATAGAATAGAATAGAATAAAATAGAAGTAGAAAGGAAAGCCTCCATTGTCATTTTACAAGTACAATGAGATTTACATAAAGCTTCATCATGAAGTATGCAGCCAAATAAATAACGTGTAAAACAACTAATACAAAACTACTGACAACTAAACATAAACTACCAGTATGCAGTATGTAAAACAACTAATACAAAACTACTGACAACTAAACATAAACTACCATTATGAGGGAAACTTTTCCCAAATATCCCAGGAGGAACACTATGTTGTTATAAATATATGGTTGAGTATTCTCAGCAAATAATAAATAGGCCCGCCGGCGACCCCATCTGCATTAAGAGGCTACGGATAAAGAGACCTGCAGTCATCAAGGTGACATTGGCATTAACAGACGCCAGTCTTCAGAGTGCAGACGGCAGGACACGTAAGACTCAGTCATCTGTTTCTTCCCCTGTCAGCTCAGCTGTGTTGATGCAAACACAGACGTGTGTGTTTCCAGACATGTGTGTTTTCAGGCCGCTCGGCCTTGTCACGTAATGCGATTATAGTGTACTGTAGGCTTTAAAATCCCATGTTATGGAACCTGCATGGCCAAGAAAGGCCACGACCAGAAAGGCCAAGCTGTGGCCTAAATCGTATCTCTCAACCGCATCCGACCACGTCTTTATTTGGGTATCAGAAGGCATAACGATAGCACTTAAAAATAGTGGTCGTTTGAAAGTGTTATTAACACTTAGTAAATTATTTATTAACACTTATATAATATAATATAATATAATATAATATAATATAATATAATATAATATATAAACACAATATAATTACTGATCTGACCCTGGGCCCTGCTGTTGCCAACCGGTAGGGCACTCGCCTGCCATGCGGCTGACCCGGGTTCGATTCCTGGCCCGGGCCCTTTGCCGACCCCTCCCCGTCTCTCTCCCAATTTGCTTCCTGTCCATCTCACACACTGTCGTATCGGAAATAAAGTCGAAAAAGACCAAAAAATAAAATAAAATACTGATCTGACCAAAGTAAGTTTAGCAGCTTGAGATGTCTGTATGGAGAGGATCCACCTTTTCTTGTATGAAAAGAGTAATATTCCCAAAAAGAGTAATATTCTCAGCAGTCATAATGAATACTTAGAAATTGATGGTGGTGGTAAGTATTCATGAACAACACAACATTTGGGAATGGGCAGCATGCCGTACGTTGTGCAAGTAAGCTACTAAAAAATGACTTACTCCACCTTTAAAAGACTTGATGACCCAGAGAGCAAACAAGGCCCGGGGGATTATTTTCATCCAGGACCTATCCAGAGATCCATCTGTAGCTTCACTTCTATAATTTGGAGTTGGCAGGCGGGCAAAGACTTTTGCTTTGAAATCTCAAACGGCCCCTGCCCTATTCGGCCCTCCCTGCCTCTTGCCACCACAACTTAAACAGCGCAAAAAGAAGAGAAGAGAAGAGAAGAGGAGAGGAGAGGAGAAGAGAAGAGAAGAGAAGAGAAGAGAAGAGAAGAGAAGAGAAGAGAAGAGGAGAGGAGAGGAGAGAAGAGAAGAGAGAGGAGAAAAGAGAAGAGGAGAGAAGAGAAGAGGAGAAGAGAAGAGAAGAGAAGAGAAGAGAAGAGAAGAGAAGAGAAGAGAAGAGAAGAGAAGAGAGGAGAGGAGAGGAGAAGAGAAGAGAAGAGAAGAGAAGAGAAGAGAAGAGAAGAGGAGAGGAGAAGAGAAGAGAAGAGAAGAGAAGAGAAGAGAAGAGAAGAGAAGAGAAGAGAAGACAAGACAAGACAAGACAAGAGGAGAAGAGAAGAGAAGACAAGAGGAGAAGAGAAGAGAAGAGAAGAGAAGAGAAGAGAAGAGAAGAGAAGAGAAGAGAAGAGAAGAGAAGAGAAGAGAAGAGAAGAGAAGAGAAGAAGAGGGGGGGTTTGGGGTGGGAGACCATGGCACAGAATTAGCCAGAGAAGAGAAGAGAAGAGGAGAGGAGAGGAGAGGAGAGGAGAGAAGAGAAGAGAAGAGAAGAGAAGAGAAGAGAAGAGAAGAAGAGGGGGGGGGGTTTGGGGTGGGAGACCACGGCACAGAATTAGCCAACGACGACGAGGGCGCGTACAGCACAGCCCTACCTCTAGCTGTCGGGCCCTTGAAATGTTTCTCTTCCAGTGAAAGAGGAGAGGAGAGGAGAGGAGAGGAGAGGAGAGGAGAGGAGAGGAGAGAGGAGAGGAGAGAAGAGGAGAGAGGACAGAAGAGTAAAGGAGAGGAGAGAGGAGAGAGGAGAGGAGGTGGACAAGAGAGAGGAGAGGAGAGGAGAGGAGAGAGAGGAGAGGAGAGAGTAGAGGAGAGAGGAGAGGAGAGAGGAGAGGAGAGGAGATGAAAGAGGAGAAGAGTGGAGAGGAGAGGAGAGGAGAGAGGAGAGGAGAGGAGAGGAGAGGAGGGGAGAGGAGAGAGGAGAGGAGAGGAGAGGAGAGGAGTGGAGAGGGGAGGGGGGGGCCCTTGAAATGTTTCTCTTCCAGGGGCATAGCAGCACATTGTGGCCCCTATTGTGGGCCCCATGCACAATCAGCTCCAATGGACCCCCCCAGCCCCAAAAATACTGAATCAAACCAAGATAAAGCAAAACACGCCCACTCAATGCAAAAGCGTGTGAAAAAGTTGGGTCTCCTAAGGGGGCGTTGTCCCCTACTTCTTCTTCTCTTTTTGAAGTGTTTGCGCAAGACGTGCGCTACCGCCATCTACAGCGCTAAGGGGACTTAATTGATTCTCAACCTCAGGACTCCGAAGGTCTCCTAACCGAAGGTCTCCTAAAGGGGCGTTAACCCGACATAAAGTGGATAGCAGAAAAGAAACAAAATGACGCTTCTTGGTTAGATCCAGTTTCTTTGCCCAGCCCTATAAAGAATCTACATGAATCGGACTGTGTGTGGGCCCCATTGAGAGTAAAATGGTGGGCCCCCTATATAAGACTGCATGGGGCCCTGGTAACTCAGTCACACTTTACGACGCCCCTGTTCACTTCACAGAGGTAATTCATTGCCCAGACTGGCTGCTACTGGACTGTGGCTGGCTGCGTAATTTGTGTCAAAGAGCACGCCCGCAAAAATATGATTCATATTATAATAGACGCAGAATAGTTTTAATGCA
>NC_085874.1:52968362-52975862 GCF_034702125.1 Engraulis encrasicolus | reverse complement strand
GCATCGTGTTTTCTTCTTTTAAAAAAAAATAAAAAAATAATTCGGTGCGTCTTCTTTTCCGTTCCGTGCGAATACCCCACCCTGACAAAATGTTCTCAAAAGTCCGAAATAGAAACAGACACAAGCCGTCTTTTCCGAGTAAAAAGAAGCCTAAGGGGCAATAACAACACATAAACAGCGACCGCGATGGCCGTTAAAGCCTTGGGGGTGACATCAGTCCCCAGTTTGTGGACTCAGCCATGAGGAATCTTCCATGAGTGACTCAGTTTTGTTGCCACGGGAGACCGGTGAAAATTCAATTAAGAAAAGACCCATTACCTAATAACCTGCCCATAACCTGGAAGAAAAAAATCAGGCCGGGCATTTTCAGCAAAGACCGGTCAGCCAGGCACTGAGAGAGACTATGTAGCCTCTGACAACATTTTAGCCTTCTATTAAGAAACGTAATTCTATGTAAGAAACGTGATTTAAATTCTTTGTATGACCAGTGCATGTAAAGAAATTGACAATAAAGCCGACTTGATTTGACTTGACTCGACTTCAATTACCAGCTATTTTGACCTCAACAGCCAAAATTAATATTTAAATCTGACTCAGAGAGGTTGCATGACAGCTGATACCACTGCGTTGAGTGGAGGACCAGGCCAAAATCATCAGCAGTCCACCGGGCAAATGCCCTGTATGCCTTATGGCGTTATGGCCAATCATGCCAACATGCCAAATGCCCTGTATGCCTTATGGCGTTATGGCCAATCCAGCTATGCCCAGAACCCAGAGCCTCGCCACGCTCGAACCGAAACACCCATAATGCCGCTCTAACCGAAACACCCATAATGCTGCGTGCAACCCAGAGCCTCGCGGCGCTCTAACCGAAACACCCATAATGCCGCTCTAACCGAAACACCCATAATGCTGCGTGTTAGCGGCCCTGCCAGGTCCAATTTCGTTCCAGTTTCATGGCATTTTATAGACTGTTTCATTGTTAGTGGGTAGCTTTTAGGGTGTTTTGGAGCTGTGATGTGCAGCGTGTGTGAGAGAGGGTGAGTGTGTGTGTATAGACTGTTTCATTGTTAGTGGGTAGCTTTTAGGGTGTTTTGGAGCTGTAATGTGCAGCGTGTGTGAGAGAGGGTGAGTGTGTGTGCTGTGCTGCATGAGAAGAGTAAACATGTGCCTTCATAAGGGGAGATGAAGTTATTATTTTCTTTATTATTTTCTTTTGGCAATGTTATAAAATACTGTATAGCAGCTATTAATGTGGTGGAACGGTTCCTGTTTAAAGAAAAAAATGTGGGCTACATAAGCCTACACTGTACTTTTCTTCTTATACTTTTCTGTTCAAATAGTGTAGCTATTCAGTGTTAGCAACCAGTATAATGCTATGGACATCTTTAGCTTAGCATTAATAGTAATGAAGCTAGCAGTAGTAAGTTAAGTCTTGAGTTTGGCATACAGAAGACAAGCAAATTTGTTTATAAAAAGTTTGGAATCCAGTCAGAAGTAAGCACTTATGCAACTGATGGGATAAGGTACTGCAGGACAAGATTGTCATCACTTAAACAAATGGGGCAGTTTAATGCTTTCAGTTTGTTTTTTCTCTCCTCAGGTCACTAACAGTGCAGTAAGATAAGGATTTTATGTTGGTAGCCCTATGATGCAGATAGGATCGCCTGCAATGTCATTTACTATTTACTGAAAAAGCTGAGCTAGGCCTACATCATAACAGCATTGCATTGACCAAGAGTCACAAGTAACTGCTTAAGACAAGGCCACTACAATTGTGGAGACAGTAAGGTTATAAGAGGTTTGGTTCTGCACAATAAGGTTATAACAGGTTTGGTTCTGCACAATAAGGTTATAACAGGTTAGGCTCTGCACAATAAGGTTCACGAGTTTGTCCTTGAGTGCTTGGTGTACAGTTTACGTATAGTATATGCATGTTTGGCATGTTAGCTGGCCTCGGTCCTGGAATGCTTTAAACGGAGCTCATGCGGGATGAGATCCGCTTCCCCCCTATGCGTAGTATAGAGGAAGTGTAACTGGGTGTTCTAGTAAATGGAGGAGTATGGGGAGGTGGAGGGACAATTCGGAAAGCCTTCGCGCCCGACAGGCAAAAGAGGGAAGGAGGGATTTAAATATGCGCGAAGGCGGGAGCAAGTAATGACAGCTGTCAATCACTCTCGGACTTCCTCCAGAACTACGTTTATATATAAACAACATTTATAACAGGTTAGGCTCTGCACAATAAGGTTATAACAGGTTAGGCTCTGCACAATAGGTTATAGCACGCTAGCTTTGGCTGTGGGGAGGGTTTTGAACAGGACCGGCCGCGAACGCAGACGCTGTCAGTGTGAAAGGCAGAGTAGAACACACCGGCTGAAAGACTGCGTCCGTCTCGCGTCCGTTCCGTTCGGCTTTGGTATGTTTGACGCCTGACGGGTAAGGGCTCTGCACAAAAGGGTTTAAAATAGCAATGGACAACATAGAAAACCCTAACGGGTCAGACTGCAGGGCTAAAAGAAGTTTTCATGTCTGACCGGTGCTAACCCACCACCCGCAAACAAACAATAAACAAACCAAATAAACACGCAAACAAAATAGACACCTGCACTACAGATCTGTATCGCTGCAGGGCTATTTCTGAGGTCTTTTCACATGACGCTTGTGTCAAATAGCAACGCATAGTGTGGTTGTAGGCCGATGCATAGTGTGGTTGTAGGCCAATGCATAGTGTGGTTGTAGGCCAATGCATAGTGTGGTTGTAGGCCAATGCATAGTGTGGTTGTAGGCCAATGCATAGTGTGGTTGTAGGCCAATGCATAGTGTGGTTGTAGGCCTATGCATAGTGTGGTTGTAGGCCAATGCATAGTGTGGTTGTAGGCCAATGCATAGTGTGGTTGTAGGCCAATGCATAGTGTGGTTGTAGGCCTATGCATAGTGTGGTTGTAGGCCAACGCATAGTGTGGTTGTAGGCCGATGCATAGTGTGGTTGTAGGCCAATGCATAGTGTGGTTGTAGGCCAATGCATAGTGTGGTTGTAGGCCGATGCATAGTGTGGTTGTAGGCCAATGCATAGTGTGGTTGTAGGCCGATGCATAGTGTGGTTGTAGGCCAATGCATAGTGTGGTTGTAGGCCAATGCATAGTGTGGTTGTAGCCTAGCCCATGTGTTTTCTACTTAAATAGCACACCTTGCTTTTTTCAAATGTGGGTTTTTGGACCAGCTGTACTTTTAATACTGGTGCTTCGAAAACCACATATTTACCAGACATATAGGCCTACTAACTTTTATAATAACTTTAACAGTGCACAAGTCTGTCACCAGTGCTAACAGGCCAGCCTGCCAAACATGTGAGTGTACATACATAGTAAAAAATGCAGTGTTAATTCAACACTTTGAAATAAACTCTAGGAGGTGTAGTTACTCTCTGTTAGTGTTGCATTAACACTGCAGTTTTTACTGTGTACATATAGGCTACTGTACAAGTCATGGCCTGAATTCGATGTTCTACTCTACTCTAAACAAAACAACTGTAATCTGAGTCTAAGGGTTATATTTGTGTTTCCTAACTACAAACAGCAACACAGAGAGAGAACGGTGTTCAACATCATGATTGAGATCAATGCACACGCGTCCTGTAAACTTCACCTCAGCGAATGTACTGAAGTTCTATTTGTCTTGCAGCTGTTGACGGATATGCTGTGTTGAAAATCAGCTCGTAGACATATTTGCCCACAGACAGGACAGCACAGTGTGCAAGAAGTGCAAACTCCCCGCCCCCCCCCCCCCCCCCCCCCCCCGGTCCAAAAATGTGCAGGAGACCAATGTTGCCAGATAGGGCAGTTACCTGACAATTCGGCTGTATACGTTCGTCTGCGGGTTTAAAATGGTCAAAACGGGTATTGGGCGGGTTTTTCTGTAGATTTATGGCCACAGAGTTCAATACAATTTGGTTTGAATTGGGTGGGATTTTGTGCCTCTAGTTGGTATTTGAGCATCGTTTGGGCTGGAAATGGTCAGATACATCAGGCAACACTGCAGGAAACTGCATACCTGCTCTGGGGTGGCCATTTGTTACCATGTTAACACCCCCCCAACACCACCCAACTGACCGCCTCCGAGCCCTCCCAACAACCCCCACCCCCCCCTGCCCCTCTCCAACACATCCGAGCGGATTATGAGGATTTTACTGGCACTGTTTTGCGAGTGGAGCTCATGAAAAATAGCTTCCTGAAAGAAATCAGTCACTGGCTTCACAAACACAGCACTGACAAAAGCTGGAGACACATGCCAGACGGCCAACACGGCCTGACCCAGAAACAACACGCCCCGACTGAGTTGGCGCACACACACATGTACTCACGCACTCACGCACGGAAACACTCACACATACACGCACACACGCACACACACCATCATCCTACAAGTCATTTGCTTCAACTTAAATCCATCCCACCATACTAACGCCTCTCTCCCCCATCCCACCATACTAACGCCTCTCTCCCCCATCCCACCATACTAACGCCTCTCTCCCCCATCCCACCATACTAACGCCTCTCTCCCCCATCCCACCATACTAACGCCTCTCTCTCCCCCATCCCACCATACTAACTCCTCTCTCTCTCCCATCCCACCATACTAACTCCTCTCTCCCCCATCCCACCATACTAACTCCTCTCTCTCCCATCCCACCATACTAACGCCTCTCTCCCCCATCCCACCATACTAACGCCTCTCTCTCCCCCATCCCACCATACTAACGCCTCTCTCCCCCATCCCACCATACTAACGCCTCTCTCCCCCATCCCACCATACTAACGCCTCTCTCTCCCATCCCACCATACTAACGCCTCTCTCCCCCCCTCATCCTACACGCCTGTGAGTCCTTTCATTCACACCCCCATCCTATCCCACCAATCTGGCTCTCCTCCTCTCCTCTCCTCTCCTCTCCTCTCCTCTCCTCTCCACTCCTCTCCTCTCCTCCTCTCCTCTCCTCTCCTCCTCTCCTCTCCTCTCCTCTCCTCTCCTGCATCCTCCTCTCCTCTCCCCTCATCCCCCTCTCCTCTCCTCTCCTCTCCTCTCCTCTCCTCTCCTCTCCTCTCCTGCATCCCCCTCTCCCCTCATCCCCCTCTCCTCTCCTCTCCTCTCCTCTCTCCCCTCCTCTCCTCTCCTCTCCTCTCCTCTCCTCTCCACTCCTCTCCACTCCTCTCCTCTCCTCTCCTCTCCTCTCCTCTCCTCTCCTCTCCTCTCCTCTCCTGCATCCTCCTCTCCTCTCCCCTCATCCCCCTCTCCTCTCCTCTCCTCTCCTCTCCTCTCCTCTCCTCTCCTCTCCTCTCCTCTCCTCTCCTCTTCTCCTCATCCGCAAGTCTCTTTGCTTGACTTAACCTCGCGCCCCCTAAAACCACTCTACCACCCACTAACTCTCCTCTCCCATCTCCCCCCATCTCCTCTCCCCGCATCTCCTCTCCCCCCATCTCCTCTCCCCGCATCTCCTCTCCCCCCATCTCCTCTCCCTCAATCTCCTCTCCCTTCATCATTTGTGACCACCGGCATCCTACAAGGCCCTGAGTTATTTGCCTTAACTTCCTCACCCCCTCTGCTCCCCCTATCTGCTCATTCATCTGCTCCCATCATAACTTACCCCTCTCCTCTCGTCTTACCCCCCCCCGCTCCCTCTCCTCCCTCTCCTCCTCCCATCATAACTTACCCCTCTCCTCTCGTCTTACCCCCCCCCCGCTCCCTCTCCTCCCTCTCCTGCTCTCATCATAACTTACCCCTCTCCTCTCGTCTCACCCCCCCCCCCGCTCCCTCTCCTCCCTCCCCTGCTCCCACCATCATAACTTACCCCTCTCCTCTCATCTCACCCCCCACTCTCTCTGCCTCCCTCCCCTGCTCCCTCTGCTCCCTCTGCCTCCCTCCCCTGCTCCCCCGACCCCCCCCTGCTCCCCCGACCCCCCCCGCTCCCTCTGCTCCCTCTGCGTCCCTCCCCCTGCTCCCCCGACCTCCCCCCCCCCCGCTCCCTCTGCCTCCCTCCCCTGCTCCCCCGACCCCCCCCCCGCTCCCTCTGCGTCCCTCCCCTGCTCCCCCGACCCCCCCCTGCTCCCTCTCCCCCTCCCCTGCTCCCATCATAACTTACCCCTCTCCTCTCGTCTTACCTCCTCCTGCTCAGCTTTGCAAACACCCCCCCACTAACACCTCCTAACCCCCCCGCCCACACACACACACATCACACCATAACACCATCCTAAAATTCCTGCCTTCTCATCCCACCAGCCCCCCCAACACCCCTAGTCGGATCCATACCAAACAGCCCCCCCCACCATCATCCCTCCCCCCCCCACTCAGTCCTGACCACCAGCACAAGAGAGCATCCTAAAATTCCTCCCATCCCATCCCATCCCCTCCCCTCCCCTCCCCAACCACCCCCCAGCATCATCCCTATCAACACCCCCCCCTCCCACTTCCCTCAGTCGTGACCACCAGCACATGAGAGCATCCTAAAATTCCTGCCTCCTCATCCCACCCCCCCCACCAATACCCCTAGCCCCCCCCACCCACCTCAGTTGTGACCACCAGCACATGAGAGCATTCTCAAAGCCAAACAGGATTCACAAACAGGACGCAATCCCATAATCCTTTGCATGCGGGGAGGTAAACATTCGGGGCCTTCAAGTAAGTCGGTCGCCCATGTTTGACCAGGTGTACGCTTAATATTACTGGGACTGCCGGGATGGGCAGGAGGTGAAGGGGAGGAGAAGGGAGGAGGTGAGGGGGCGAGGATGGGCAGGAGGTGAAGGGGAGGAGTGGGGAGGTGGGGAGGTGGAGAGGAGGTGGGCTGGGATGGACAGGAGGTGAAGGGGAGGAGTGGGGAGGTGGGGAGGTGGAGAGGAGGTGGGCCAGGATGGGCATTAGGTGGGCCGGGATGGGCAGGAGCTGGTGGGGAGGTGGGGTGAAGTTGTTTTGGAGGTAGAGGTGTGCCAGCAGGAGAGGAGGTGGGGAGGTGGAGGGGAGGTGGAGGGGAGGTGAGGAGGTGGGGAGGTGGAGGGGAGGTGTGGGGAGGAGGTGGGGAGGTGATGTTGTTGGAGGTAGAGGTGTGCCAGCAGGAGAGGAGAGGGCTGAGCTGGTGAGGTGGAGGGGAGGTGGGGAGGTGGGGAAGTGGGGGGGAGGTGGGGAGGTGATGTTGTTGGAGGTAGAGGTAGAGGTGTGCCAGCAGGAGAGGAGGTGGGGAGGTGGGGAGGTCGGGGGGAGGTGGAGGGGAGGTGGAGGGGAGGTGGGGACGTGGGGAGGTGATGTTGTTGGAGGTAGAGGTGTGCCAGCAGGAGAGGAGAGGGCTGAGGAGGTGGGGAGGTGGAGGGGAGGTGAGGGGGAGGTGGAGGGGAGGTGGGGACGTGATGTTGTGGGTAGGTGGTGATTAAGGTAGAGGTGTGCCAGCAGGAGAGGAGAGGGCTGAGGAGGTGGGGAGGTGGAGGGGAGGTGAGGGGGAGGTGGAGGGGAGGTGATTAA
>NC_085874.1:52953362-52963362 GCF_034702125.1 Engraulis encrasicolus | reverse complement strand
CTCTCCCTCTCTCCCTCCCTCCCTCCCTCCCTCTCTCTCTCCCTCTCTCCCTCTCTCTCTCCCTCTCTCTCTCCCTCTCTCCCTCTCTCTCTCCCTCCATCCCTCGCTCCCTCTCTCTCCCTCCATCCCTCTCTCTCTCCCTCTCTCTCTCTCCATCCCTCTCTCCCTCTCTCCCTCTCTCTACCTCTCTCCCTCCCTCCCTCCATCCCTCTCTCTCTCTCTCTCTCCCTCTCTCCCTCTCTCCCTCCCTCCCTCCCTCCTCGCTTCATGCAGGTGTTTCCCCAGGGCTGGATTGGCCATCGTTCGTTCAGGGCATTTGCCCGGTGGACTGTAATGCCCAGTGGATGATATTTGACATGACATGACATGACATTACATAGCTGACACGGTAACACGTTATTTTAGGGATACATCTATTAGCACTAATACATACAATGTGCCTGTATAAGTAACTTGTAAGGCATGTACAAAGCAAAATCAAACATTTGTTAGGCATGTATTTGCAAATGTCTTGTTCATGCACAATAAGAGATTTATTACCAATTTAACCTTAGTAAGGACCTAGTAGACCTTAGCGTTTGCTTAGTACATGCCTTACAAGGTACTTATGCAGGCATTAACATTGTATGTGTTAGTGCTTATAGATGTATCCCTAAAATAATGTGTTACCGCTGACACTTTTATCCAAAGCGACTTACAGTTGCGGTATTTGAAGGGTATTGGTTACAGTCCCTGGAGCAGTACGGGGATTAGGTACCTCAGCCATGGAGTGTGATAAGGAGGGGAAGGGTGTTACCCCAGCTGTGATGCTGTTACCCCAGGCTGGTGTGATGCTGTTACCCCAGGCTGGTGTGATGCTGTTACCCCAGCTGTGATGCTGTTACCCCAGGCTGGTGTGATGCTGTTACCCCAGGCTGGTGTGATGCTGTTACCCCAGGCTGGTGTGATGCTGTTACCCCAGGCTGGTGTGATGCTGTTACCCCAGGCTGGTGTGATGCTGTTACCCCAGCTGTGATGCTGTTACCCCAGGCTGGTGTGATGCTGTTACCCCAGGCTGGTGTGATGCTGTTACCCCAGGCTGGTGTGATGCTGTTACCCCAGCTGTGATGTTGTTACCCCAGCTGTGATGCTGTTACCCCAGGCTGGTGTGATGCTGTTACCCCAGGCTGGTGTGATGCTGTTACCCAGGGGTGATGCTGTTACCCCAGCTGTGATGCTGTTACCCCAGGCTGGTGTGATGCTGTTACCCCAGGCTGGTGTGATGCTGTTACCCCAGGCTGGTGTGATGCTGTTACCCCAGCTGTGATGCTGTTACCCCAGGCTGGTGTGATGCTGTTACCCCAGGCTGGTGTGATGCTGTTACCCAGGGGTGATGCTGTTACCCCAGGCTGGTGGTGTGATGCTGTTACCCCAGGCTGGTGTGATGCTGTTACCCAGGGGTGATGCTGTTACTCAGGGGTGCCAGAAAAAGAGCTGACGTTGAGCAGAACCATCTCTTTTATCTGGGCTACCATGGTGACAACAACAGTATGACATCATGCGTCTGGTCGGACAGCAGTTCACACCCAAAGCGCTCTGCTCTGCTCTGCTCTGCGCTGCGCTGCTCTGCACTGCGCTGCTCTGCTCTGCTCTGCTCTGCACTGCTCTGCTCTGCACTGCACTGCTCTGCACTGCGCTGCTCTGTTTGCTTTTGCGAAGGGCGGCAAAGTGGTTTCCAATTCGTCCTATCAGCAGTAGACTGGGGAAGGTACGTAGGCCTATATTTCCACCCCACGACCGCACTCACTCACTCCCTCTCAGGCCCTGGCAGACCTCAGATCTCACATGGGACGGTTTATTATTATTATTCTCTAGATATGTCTGCAGGCTGCTTCAGTTACAGCGCCGCAGGCCGTCTGGGCTGCTCTTGTCTGGTCTGGTCTGGTCTGGTGGGGAGGCCTTTTGATTCAGACGGCCGCTAAACGCCTGTCAGCGCTGACTCAGGGGATACGGTGTGTGTGTGTGTGTGTGTGTGTGTGTGTGTGTGTGTGTGTGTGTGTGTGTGTGTGTGTGTGTGTGTGTGTGTGTGTGTGTGTGTGTGTGTGTGTGTGTGAGAGAGAGACTCAGGGGCTATGATCACAGGGAAGTCATACAAGGCCCTGAAGAATAGAGATAGTGTGTGTGTGTGTGTATGTGTACGTGCGTATGGTTCTGTGTGTGTGTGTGTGTGTGTGTGTGTGTGTGTGTGTGTGTGTGTGTGTGTGTGTGTGTGTGTGTGTGTGTGTGTGTGTGTGTGTGTGTGTGTGTGTGTGTGTGTGTGCGTGTCTCTGTGTGTGCGTGTGTGTGTGTGTGTGTGTGTCTAAAGGGTGTTAACGGGGAGTCGGGACTCCTTGATCCAAAACCTCCCATGCGGTCACTCAGCCTTGGCTAATCAGCAGACACCCGAGCACTCTCTCTCTCTCTCTCTCTCTCTCTCTCTCTCTCTCTCTCTCTCTCTCTCTCTCTCTCTCTCCCTCTCCTTCCTGCACTCGCTCCTTTTTAACGCGATGAGGCCAATCAGCAATTATCACGACTTGACTTGAGAGGGGAAAGTACCCCTGATCTCCTAATCCCTCAAGAGGAGGAAGAGGAGGAGTGGAGGAAGAGGAGAAGAGGAGGAAGAGGAGGAGTGGAGGAAGAGGAGAAGAGGAGGAAGAGGGGAAAGTACCCCTGATATCCCTCTAATCCCTCAAGTGGAGGATGAGGAGGAGTGGAGGAAGAGGAGGAGTGGAGGAGAGGTGGAAGAGGAAGAGGAGAAGAGGAGGAAGAGGGGAAAGTACCCCTGATATCTCTAATCCTTCAGGCTGCTGAGCTTTGTGGACTCATTAAGAAATTACAGATGTGTGCTAGTCTGCTAGCATGGGAAAGCTAAAGAGGAGAGGAGAGGATGGGAGAGGAGAGGAGAAGAGAGGGGAGAGGAGAGGAGAGGAGAGGAGAGGAGAAAAGAGAAGAGGAGAGGAGAGGAGAGAGGAGAAGAGAGGAGAGGAGAGGAGAAAAGAGGAGAAGAGAGAATGGGAGAGGAGAGGAGAGGAGAGGATGGGAGAGGAGAGGAGAGGAGAGGAGAGGATGGGAGAGGAGAGGAGAGGAGAGGATGGAGAGGAGAGGAGAGGAGAGGAGAGAGGATGGGAGAGGAGAGGAGAGGAGAGGAGAGGAGAGGATGGGAGAGGAGAGGAGAGGAGAGGAGAGGATGGGAGAGGATGGGAGTGGGGAAGAGGTCCTCCTTAAGAAATTACACAGACGTGTCACACATTGTGCCATTACACTTTGTCAGGGAGCATCGAGCAGCATTACAGACCTCTATTTTCCTTTCAGTGATCTTGTGTTTGGTCCAGCACCTGTGCTATTGACGTGCGCATATTCTCTGACTTTTTTTAAAGCTAAAGTGCTGACAGGGGGCCATGCACTGCACCACAGTGACATATAAAGTATTTACACGACTGCTGAGAAGAAAACATAGGAAAACAACATGCTTATCATCATGATCCTTAGATTGTAATGCCTTGTCCACACCAAGAGCAACCTACGCTGCCTTGTAGCGGAGGTAGCAGAAGTTTCGCAATGAATTTGCTTTATTCGCTCGGGATGTGACATTGACATGTTTGATTTAGCTAATCACATAACGGCTCTGGCTTGACAGCCTGGGACATTCGGAGTTATGAACATTCCAATTGGTTTTCGCAGAACGGCATCATAGCTCATAACCATAATATTAGCTTGACTTTAATCGTTGAAATTCGCTCTGATAGCTCAGTTCGCTTCGCCCCTAGCGAATTCACTCTGGTCGCGCACCCTCCATAGATAAATAATGACCTCCATTGCTCATATCAGTTAGCGTAGGTTGCTCTTGGTGTGAACAAGGATGTTGTGATCGGTCCGACCAGACCAGAGGAGAGCAGACCACGAAGAAATGTTTCCCTTCGTTTTATTTTATTTATTTATTTTTTGTGCTGCACGTCGTGTACTCAGTCATACTCATTACGGTCATTCCTCTGGCTCCAGTAGTGAAACAAACCCAGACTGGCTGACCCTGACTGGCAGACCCTGACTGTGTGAGTGTGTGTGTGTGCGCGTGTGTGTGTGTGTGTGTGTGTGCGCGTGTGTGTGTGTGTGTGTGCGCGCGTGTGTGTGTGTGTGGTAGTGAAACCCATGCTGGCTGAGGGTTGTGGAGCGAAGGGATTCCTGTTCCCCCCTCCAGTCTGTACTCGCCACACCACACCACGCTACGCCGCGCCGCGCCACACCACACCACACCACACCACACCACACCACGCCACCCCACGCCACGCCACGCCACACCACACCACACCACACCACACATGCTTCCATTTACCGTTATTGGTGATCTCAGGCCTCGACTATGTACTCCTGCCTGCCCTTTAACTTTCAATGAAAACAACCTCGATCGATGCCGGGCACAAATAAATTAAAACGAGAGAGAGAGAGAGAGAGAAAGAGAGAGAGAGAGAGAGAGAGAGAGAGAGAGAGAGAGAGAGAGAGAGAGAGCCCCTGTGTACCATACCTTCCCCTGGTGAGGAGCTGCCCGCGAGGCCGTGGTGGTTTATTTTCCTGGTGCAGCACTCTCGGTTGACTATTACATTTGTGGGTTTAGGTGGCTCTTTGTCATATTTTTTTTTAACATTTTTATTTTCTCCGTGGCCGCCAGAAGCACATTCCTGAGTGTACTGTACCCCACCCACCCAACTTGGTGTACCCCACCCACACAACTTGGTGTACCCCACCCACACAACTTGGTGTACCCCAACCTCACCACCACCACCACCACCTCCTCCTCCTCCACTCACCCAACTTGCTGTACTTCCACCCAACTTGGTGTACCCCACCACCTCCTCCACCTCCACCCACCCAACTTGCAGTACCCCACCTACCCAACTTGGTGTACCCCACCACCTCCTCCTCCAACCACCCAACTTGGTGTACCCCACCACCTCCTCCACCACCCACCCAACTTGTCCAGTTTTATGTTGCACATATGAAATGGTCGATCACCCCCATCCATTCCTCCTCCACCACCACCACCACCTCCTTCTACAGTACGACCACTATCACTAAACACCTCCACCACCATCACCACCTCCATCTCCTCCACCTACTCCTCCTCCACCACCACCACCTCCTCCCCCGACTGTGCCCAATACCACAGATCAGCACACCACACCACACCACACCACAACACCTTTATCATTCTTCATACCTCCATCCATTCTCTCTTCTTTCTCTGTCTTTCAGTCCCTCTCGCCCTCCATCCATCTCCAGTTATCTCTTCCCCATCACCTCTTCCCTCCCCTTCCCTCACTCCATAGGCATGCACAGATAGGGACAAGGTGATCTGCCCCTTACCCTCCTGGACAAAAATATATATTGAAAAAAATATACATATATTGTGATCTTTGTTGACATGATCTTCTAGAAATGCTTGCCGATTAAAAGCGTGTGATAATAATGCCTCGATATAATCCCTATATAGCCTAATAAGGCAGCCAGAAGTTCCACATGCCCCCCGTCCCCCCGCCCCCCCGCCCAGCACCTGCCCTCAAAAATGTCTGTGCAGGCCATTGCCTCCCGCTCCTAATACCCCCAGACCACCACCTTTATTTTCATGGTCATCGTGCCGGCTAGCTTGGCTGGCTCGCCGCGCTGGGCGGCTGACTGGCTGGCTGGCTGGCTGGAGAGTGTGGGAAAGTGAGCACAGTAGTGAAATGGAGAGGTATAATAGCAGCACAGTAGTGAAATGGAGAAGTATAATAGCAGGTTTCTCATAGCGCTCTCATTACTATATTTATGCCTGGGCAGGGCAGTGCTAATATGCCGTAAGTGTTAGCAGGCCCTCAAGGTGTCTAGCGAGCGGCTGGGACCAGGGTTGCCAGATTGGTGAGACTGGTGATTTCCAGACCAAAAAAATGCTCAAAACTTCCCTGCAAGAACTAAATCCCGCCCAATTTCAACTAAATCCTATTCATTTCTTTGGCCAAAAATATGCAGAGAAACCCACTCAAATGCCCCTTTTACCCTTTGTTACCCTCAGACGGTCATCCTAAGCAGCCTCATTGGGGGGTGGAAACCGCCCAATCTGGCAACGCTGCTAGCGAGTGGCGGGGATCACTGGGCCTTGTTCTAAAGCCTGGGTGCTTCAGGGAGGCCTGCTCTACTCTACTCCAGAAACTAGACTAAACACCAGACTAGACACGAGACGACGAGAAGGTCAGGGAGAGATGTCGAACCAGACAAGGGTTTCCACTGTTCCAATGTGGAAATGTGAAAGGGGAACTCTCAACTCAATGCTCAAATAGTTTTTTAATAATAATAATAATAAAAAAATGGATTGTGTCTGAAAGATTGTGTTATTGCATTTCTTGTGTCTTTTCCTTTTATGATCTCCTGACCCTGAAGCCATATGTCAGATGATGTTACAGTTTAAGGATCAGATCGTTTGCTTTTCCCATTACAGTGTAGAGTTTTCCAGTTTCAAGACTTTCATTATGCTGTTTGACCATTTACAGTTGAGTCAGTCGAAATGAAATGGGCCTACAGTATCTGATGTGTTTTTCAAACTATTTTTCCGGACTGTTGGAGCCATCTACCAAACCCATATGTGGATGGCCAAAACTTTGAAAGAAGAAGAAGAAGAAGAAGAAAAAAAATGGTTAATGTACATGCATAAGGCAATAACAAAAGCCTGTTTTTCTCTCCAATCGTTTTCCATTCAGTCCAAGTCTGGACGGTGCAATAAACACTGTCTGAGGCAGGCTCCCCCACGCCAGTATTACAGAAGAGAAGGGATTAAAGGAACAGTCCTTCGTGTTTCAATAATAAAGTAGGGTACATTTAGGTAAATTGGGCCATCAGGTGAATTGGGCCGGATAAGGTTTGGGTGTCTCATTTATTTTATTTCTACAAACCAATCACCACAAATATCCTGAAATTTGCAACATTACTACTATCTGTTTAAAGTAATTTGAGTAGCGTAATACTTTTTTGATGGGCAAAGGGAACCCTCATAGGAGACTGACAGAAGAAAGTACATTTTCAGTCTTGCCAAAATAAGAAATCGTCTAGATAAAATAAAGATGATAGGCCTATGTTCTGACCTGTGATGAGTTCATAACGTATAACCTTAATGAGTGACAAGTCTTTTGGTTTGTGTGCAAGTCCTATGTTTTTGACCTTTGTTGTGTGTGTATGATTTGTAAAAAAGAGAAAAAGAAAGAATGTAAGAAAGAATATATGATTTGTTTGACCACAGGAAGAACAGTGTTCCTGTAAAGGAAAAAAAACTGATGAGTTGTCAATAAAGCAATCAATCAATCATCGTGACCTGTCTCGTCTTTGGATGTGGCCCCAGTCAGCAACTCGTTAGCATTAGCTTTGGGGACCTTGGGGGGGCATTGGGTGCTTTCAGTTAGAAGTGACCAAATTGTTCCCCATTTTCCTTATTAAAACACCATTGCATGGCTAATTAACCGATCCAAAAGTGGCTGCATCAAATTAAACGTGGCAATTTTATATCTTGATAAAGAAATGGCACTGTAATGAAAGGCATAGTAACACATTAACAGCACTTCGACTTCGGCATATGGATATCTTCACTCCTAGTTCCCCCCCCCCTCCCCCTCTCCCTTCACTCCTCGTTCCCCGTTCCCCCCCCCCCCTCTCCCTTCACTCCTAGTTCCCCGTCCCCCCCCCCCCTCTCCCTTCCGCCTATCACTCCTAGTTTCCCGTTTCCCCCCCCCCCCCTCTCCCTTCACTCCTAGTTCCCCGTCCCCCCCCCCCCCCTCCCCTTCACTCCTAGTTCCCCGTTTCCCCTTCCCCCCCCCCCCCCCCCCTCTCCCTTCACTCCTAGTTCCCCGTCCCCCTCCCCCCTCTCCCTTCACTCCTAGTTCCCCCCCCCCTCCCCCTCTCCCTTCGTGCCAGAGGAGTAGGAGTTGGCACCCCCCCCCCCCTCTCCCTTCACTCCTAGTTCCCCCCCCCCCCCCCCCCCCCTCCCTTCACTCCTAGTTCCCCGTTTCCCCCCCCCCCCTCTCCCTTCACTCCTAGTTCCCCGTTTCCCCCCCCCCCCCCTCCCTTCACTCCTAGTTCCCCCCCCCCCCCCCCTCTCCCTTCACTCCTAGTTCCCCCCCCCCCCCCCTCTCCCTTCACTCCTAGTTCCCCGTTCCCCCCCCCCCCCCCCCCCCCCCCCCTCTCCCTTCACTCCTAGTTCCCCCCCCCCCCCCCCCCCTCTCCCTTCACTCCTAGTTCCCCGTTCCCCCCCCCCCCCCCTCTCCCTTCACTCCTAGTTCCCCGTCCCCCCCCCCCCCCCTCCCCTTCACTCCTAGTTCCCCGTCCCCCCCCCCCCCTCTCTCTTCACTCCTAGTTCCCCCCACCCCCCCTCTCCCTTCACTCCTAGTTCCCCGTTCCCCTCTCCCTTCACTCCTAGTTCCCCGTTCCCCCCCCCCCCCCCCTCTCCCTTCACTCCTAGTTCCCCCCCGTTCCCCCCCCCCCCTCTCCCTTCACTCCTAGTTCCCCGTCCCCCCCCCCCTCTCTCCTTCACTCCTAGTCCCCCCCCCCCCCCCCTCTCCCTTCACTCCTAGTTCCCCCCCCTTCCCCCCCCCCCCCCTCTCCCTTCACTCCTAGTTCCCCGTCCCCCCCCCCCTCTCCCTTCACTCCTAGTTCCCCGTCCCCCCCCCCTCTCCCTTCACTCCTAGTTCCCCCCCCCCCCCCCCTCTCCCTTCACTCCTAGTTCCCCGTTCCCCTCTCCCTTCACTCCTAGTTCCCCCGTCCCCCCCCCCCTCTCCCTTCACTCCTAGTCCCCCCCCCCCCCCCCCCTCTCCCTTCACTCCTAGTTCCCCGTCCCCCCCCCCCCCCTCTCCCTTCACTCCTAGTTCCCCGTCCCCCCCCTCTCCCTTCACTCCTAGTTCCCCCCCCCCTCCCCCTCTCCCTTCGTGCCAGAGGAGTAGGAGTTGGCACCAGTGTTGCCAGATGTGTCTGACCAAAAAACGGCCAAAAGCTTCTCAAAAACTGCCAAATTGCGCTACATTTCGGCCAACTTCAACAAATTACATTGTCTTCAATGGGCCCAAAACGGCTGAAAAAAATGGTAAATGGCCAATTTTTCCTTTTTTTACCCGCGGATGTCATCCAGAGTAGCCCAATTGGGCAGGCACCCGCCCAACCTGGCAACACTGGTTGGCGCCACTTGTGTTGCTGACCGGGGGGGGGCCGCGTCCGAAGACGAGACAGATCGGGAGGGACTCCCGGGGCCGCGTCCGAAGACGAGACAGATCGGGAGGGACTCATCACAGGTCAGAGAAGAACGTACTATATTTTTGAGACACGGTGGACTGTAGTGTATAGTAGTAGTGTATACTGCTGTAACACTAATGTAACAGTACTGTAATAGTACAGTAACACTGTTGTAAGTAGTTTTCTCTAGTCAGCATCCAGGCAGGTGTCTTTCTCAATCGAGGGAGACATTATACTACACTTAGCTGATGCTTTCTATCCAAAGTGACATAGCAGTAGGAAATGGATCACACTCAATTTTCCTTCTTTCTTGTTGTTTTCTTTTTATTTTAACATTGCAGGGACTGACATGACAGACGTTTCGGCTGCAAAGAGCCTTCTTC
The DNA here is from genome assembly GCF_034702125.1 of Engraulis encrasicolus. Classification (NCBI taxonomy): domain Eukaryota; kingdom Metazoa; phylum Chordata; class Actinopteri; order Clupeiformes; family Engraulidae; genus Engraulis; species Engraulis encrasicolus. The sequence continues at coordinate 52,953,724 of NC_085874.1, read as the reverse complement.
AGTGTCACAGATTCAGTCCATCTCCTGAAGTCTTTTAAAGGAACAACCAACAGTTGAGTGCGATCCATTTCCTACAACTAGATTACTTCAGAGACGCACCAACAAGACGGAAGAGTGCGGTGTGTGGAAAATATCAAAAGTGACATACAATTCGATTTGAATGACGGACTAGTGTGAATGATAATGTGCTATACAAGCACTATTCCTAATATATATATAAAAAAAAAACATCACAGGAGTGGAAACTTGAATCGTTTTGACAATATGGGACAACAACTGAAAAATTAGGCAACACATCGCATGTGAGCTATATACAGATATACAAAATGTATTCGTGCAGTGCAGTTTTTTCAGACAAGAAA
>NC_085874.1:52943362-52945862 GCF_034702125.1 Engraulis encrasicolus | reverse complement strand
CCAGTGGCATCCATCCACTGTACTGTGTGGCCGTTATAACAGCTTACAGTGCCACCCTGGAGGCCTGGCTGTGTCATGCCACTCAGCAGCAGATTGAGGCCATCCCATCTGCACACCACACCACTCTCCCATCCCATCTGCACACCACACCACTCTCCCATCCCATCTGCACACCACACCACTCTACCGTCCAACGCCCCGGTGGCATCCACTGCCAGTGGTATCAACTGTGTGTGGCCACCTTACAGTACAAACCAAGAGGCCTTATTGTTTCAGCAGATTGAGGAAACAAGTCAGCCCACCCCACACCTACCTACTGCTGCCGGTGCCATCACCTGCCATTGACATCAACTGTGCGTGTGGCCGTTATAAACAGCTTACAGTGCCACCCTGGAGGCACTTTCATGCCACTCAGCAGATTGATGCCATCCCATCCCCAACGCCCATCCCACGCCGGTGGCATCCACTGCCAGTGGCATCAACTGTGTGTGTGGCCACCTTACAGTACAAACCAAGAGGCCTTATTGTTTCAGCAGATTGAGGAAACCGGCAATCCCCATCCCACCTAACCCCATCTGCTAGTCGCATCAACAATGCGTGTGGCCAGTTGTGTTCCATTTTGAACAGCTTACAATGCCATCCTACTGCTGCACCGGTGCGGTGGCATCCATTGCCAGTGGCATCAACTGTGTGTGTGTGGCCAGGCCCAGTTATAAACAGCTTACAGTGAGGGCCACCCCACAGGCCCTTGTGCAGCATACCACTCAGCAGTTCACACGAGACAAACCATCCCGCCCCATCCTGCACCAGCTGACCTGGCCGGTCCTGACCCGGTCCATCTGGACTTGTCTTCTCCCATCCTGGCCAGTCCCATCCAATGCCCTGCCCTGTCCCACCTGGTCTGGTCTGATCTTGTCCAATCCCTGACCTTCTCTGCCCCATTCCGTCCAATCCCGTCGCTCGTATGTCTCCCCTCCCTGACCCCTGGCTGTTGGCTGTTGGCAGGAAGGGCGCTATAATAGAACCTGGGAGACCACACCTGAGCTGCGCTGAGCCCACACGACACGACACGACACGCGCCATAAACTCTGACAGCTATTCTCGTGTGTGTGTGTGTGTGTGTGTGTGTGTGTGTGTGTGTGTGTGTGTGTGTGTGTGTGTGTGTGTGTGTGTGTGTGTGTGTGTGTGTGTGTGTGTGTGTGTGTGTGTGTGTGTGTGTGTGTGTGTGTGTGTGCCATAAACCCTGACAGCTATTCTCATCCTTGTTTCCATCTGTCGGTCTGCTTAAAAAGGGAACTGTCTTTTCCCCTTGCACCCTCTTTCCCTCTCCTCCTCCTCCTCCATCACCACCACCACCACCTCCCTCTCCTCCTCCTCCTCCTCCACCACCACCTCCCTCTCCTCCTCCTTCTCCTCTTCCACCACCTCCTCCTCCTCCATCACCACCACCATTACCTCCCTCTCCTCCTCCTTCACCTCCTCCTCTTCCTCCTCCACCACCTCCCTCTCCTCCTCCTCTTCTTCCTCCCTCTCCTCCTCCTCCTCCTGCTCCTCCACCACCTCCTCCTCCTCCTCTTCCAGCTCCCATCACATCATGGTCTCTCTCTCCATTCCACTCATTCAGGTATCTGTCTTCCCCCCTTATTTTGTCCCCTCTTCTCTTACTGCCCTCTGAGATCTCTCTCTCTCTCTCTCTCTCTCTCTCTCTCCCTCTCCCTCTCTCTCTCTCTCTCTCTCTCTCTCTCTCTCTCTCCCACGTTCTTCTCATCTCCACTCCACTCTCCAGCAGCATGTCCTGTCTTGAAGTAAGCAGGTGCTGGTTTTACTTGGCGGCTCTACTTGTGTGGTTGTGTGTGTGTGTGTGTGTGTGTGTGTGTGTGTGTGTGTGTGTGTGTGTGTGTGTGTGTGTGTGTGTGTGTGTGTGTGTGTGTGTGTGTGTGTGTGTGTGTGTGTGTGTGTGTGTGTGTGTGTGTGGTTATGTGACGAGTTATAAAATGATCCCCAACAGGATGTGGCATGCAGCAGTTGTGGACATAACACCAACAGGCGCCAACCACCAACACCGTGTGTGTGTGTGTGTATGTGTGTGTGTGCCCTCACCGCCACCCACCACCCTGGAAGTGGAGCAATTGTGTTTAAATTGAGGATGAGCGTGCATGACCCCCTTTCAGAAGCGGCCGCGGGGCATCTATATTTACATGCACGTTTTTAGCTGTTCAGTGGTCTGGTATGTGACCATTTGTTTCAGCCATTCACAAACGTGTCATGGGTATTGACCAATTACATCAGTTTCAGGTATTCCGACAGTTTACATTTACGTACATTCATATTGTATATGACACAAAAAGCACAATACTCACAATAGAATAGAATAGATTAGAACAGAATAGAATAGAATACAATAGATTAGAACAGAATAGAATAGAATATTATAGAGTAGAATAGAACGCCTGTTACCATGACTACACAGTGCATATAAATATTGTAAACACATTCCTGT
>NC_085874.1:52930862-52938362 GCF_034702125.1 Engraulis encrasicolus | reverse complement strand
TTGTGTCATTTCCAACAACTCCGCAAAATTTCATCAACATCTATGCATAACTTTTTGACTTATCCTGCTGACAGTCTGAGAGACAGACAGACGGTAAGTAACTGATTACGACATAGCCATGACAATTTTGGTGACAGAAAGGTTATAACAAAGGCTCTGTGCTAAGGGGATAAAGGGACACTGTGTGAGATTTTTAGTTGTTTATTTCCAGAATTCATGCTGCCCATTCACCAATGGTACCTTTTTCATGAACATTTAGCATCACCATCAAATTCTAAGTATTCATTATGACTGGAAAAAATTCACTTTTCATACATGAAAAGGGGGATCTTCTCCATGGTCCGCCATTTAGAATTTCCAAAAATAGCCATTTTTAGCTGCAAAAATGACTGTACTTAGACCATACTAAAAAATATTTGTTTATTACTTAGTAAACTTTCATGTAAAGATCAAATTTGGCAATAGGCAGCCCAGTTTCAGTATAGTTGCAGTACCTTTTTTGACCATTTCCTGCACAGTGTCCCTTTAATTTAGGTTAATGTCAACAGTTAGCAAACTGCAAACTTCCTGTGGTGATCTGGAGTATTGATCTCTCCACCGCATTAAATATTAAAGCTAACAAAACGGGTGCTCTGGTCGTAATCTGCTGTGGAATTTTTTGTTGATATTAAAGTCAGTGCGGACATAACCTGTACATGCAATGTTTTGTAGGTCTATTTTTCCAATGTCAATCAAGTCCCAATCTTCATAGATATTGCTTATTACCACGTCCCAACAACTCATCTTTATGTTCGTTCATTGCCACTTCACATAGCTTAACATAACACTCAAACTGCATCCAAATAAGTTACCCAACCTATGCAATTAAAGATGATTCTCTGGCTCAGTGGTTCTTAACCCTATCGCGCCGGATGCATCATATATGTCTCATCAAATTCAAAGCCCTCTCCACGCTGACACAAAAAAAAATCGATCTGAAAAACATCCTGAGTGTCATTTCCAAACGTCCTGCAGTACACGGAAACCGCCACAAGAGAGCAGCGGTCGACAACAAGTTGACCACAGCTCGGCGAAAAACAGGAAAATGGGGTAGAAGCGGTTTCCCTGACCGACGCTGAGATTTCGTCAAATTGCATAAGGTTTGTGTACAAATTTCCGAAATATAACTCTACATCCTTTAATTTGAACACTTGCTTTGTGCAATTAAGCAAGGAAGAGTTTATATTTTTACACCGTGTTGCAGAGAGATCGTGCTAAAACTGATGAGACATATAAGCACCATCCGGAAGTCAGCCATCAATGCATTTGCTCCATAGGGAAACTTACAAAGCACACCACGACGATCGTTTAACAAAACACACAAGTTGTTTTACTTCAAGACAAAGATATTGCCTTAAGAAACAGGTTTTACTTGCAATTTTGAAAATGTAATGCAAAATGTTGAAATTATGATCTCGTAAAAAAATGCATTGAAGTGAATGGAGAAATGGTCCAATTGTAGTAATGGACCCATATATTCAAATTACACATCAAAAATGAATAATGATCTATATTACACTCATAAATAGGTTGTTGAGCATTCGATCAGCTATGTTTTTACATAGATTTTAAAAAATTACCCAACCAGGCTGTGGGAAATGTAAAATATGGTCCTGCTAAAACAAGGATAGGCTTAAAAAAATGGCAGGATCTCACTAAATATCTAAAGATAATCCTCAAATTAAATTGTCTGACAACTTTTTTAAATTAAAAAAAAGTTGTAAATGCATTAAAAGTCATTTTTCAATGGTCATGAAATTGGAATTTTCATTCATTAAAAGCCTGATGCATCATATATGATGCATTAAATATCTCAGCGACCTTAACAAAATTTTGATTTTTTTTTTTACATTTCTTATAAGGGACCAATATTGAAGCAAATTCCAAAAAAATTGAATTTTCTCTCATTGCTTTCATGGTTCAGGTTTCACAGGGTTAACCTTTTTTTCTTAACGCACCCCCTTACCTGTACCGAAGACAAGCTGCGCACCCCCAACCCAGACTTCTGCATGTGTATACATGCTTAAAATGATTTTGAGTGATTAATTGCAATGATTCTTGCTTGGGACATTAATCAATACCTTAATGACTTAAAGTGGGGAGCAAACATGTTTCAATTTGGTCTTAAATTGGCCTACATAATAATCTTCCCAAGCAGAATTTTGGTCACAACCTCAAGACAATCAAAATCCCGTGCACCCCCCTGAAATATCTGGCGCACCCCCAGGGGGTGCCCGCACCCCAGGTTAAGAACCACTGCTCTAGCTAGCAGCGACTCAGTGCTGTGGTTGAGCAAGGCTAGGCTAGCAGCGGCCCAGTGCTGTGGTTGAGCAAGGCTAGGCTAGCAGCGACCCAGTGCTGTGGTTGAGCAAGGCTAGGCTAGCAGCGACCCAGTGCTGTGGTTGAGCAAGGCTAGGCTAGCAGCGACCCAGTGCTGTGGTTGAGCAAGGCTAGGCTAGCAGCGACCCAGTGCTGTGGTTGAGCAAGGCTAGGCTAGCAGCGACCCAGTGCTGTGGTTGAGCAAGGCTAGGCTAGCAGCGACCCAGTGCTGTGGTTGAGCAAGGCTAGGCTAGCAGCGACCCAGTGCTGTGGTTGAGCAAGGCTAGGCTAGCAGCGACCCAGTGCTGTGGTTGAGCAAGGCTAGGCTAGCAGCGACCCAGTGCTGTGGTTGAGCAAGGCTAGGCTAGCAGCGACCCAGTGCTGTGGTTGAGCAAGGCTAGGCTAGCAGCGACCCAGTGCTGTGGTTGAGCAAGGCTACTGCCGCGACCCAGTGCTGTGGTTGAGCAAGGCTAGGCTAGCAGCGACCCAGTGCTGTGGTTGAGCAAGGCTAGGCTAGCAGCGACCCAGTGCTGTGGTTGAGCAAGGCTAGGCTAGCAGCGACCCAGTGCTGTGGTTGAGCAAGGCTAGGCTAGCAGCGACCCAGTGCTGTGGTTGAGCAAGGCTAGGCTAGCAGCGACCCAGTGCTGTGGTTGAGCAAGGCTACTGCTGCGGGCCAGTGCTGTGGTTGAGCAAGGCTACTGCTGCGACCCAGTGCTGTGGTTGAGCAAGGCTACTGCTGCGACCCAGTGCTGTGGTTGAGCAAGGCTAGGCTAGCAGCGACCCAGTGCTGTGGTTGAGCAAGGCTACTGCTGCGACCCAGTGCTGTGGTTGAGCAAGGCTACTGCTGCGGGCCAGTGCTGTGGTTGAGCAAGGCTAGGCTAGCAGCGACCCAGTGCTGTGGTTGAGCAAGGCTAGGCTAGCAGCGACCCAGTGCTGTGGCTACTGCCGCGACCCAGTGCTGTGGTTGAGCAAGGCTAGGCTAGCAGCGACCCAGTGCTGTGGTTGAGCAAGGCTAGGCTAGCAGCGACCCAGTGCTGTGGTTGAGCAAGGCTAGGCTAGCAGCGACCCAGTGCTGTGGTTGAGCAAGGCTAGGCTAGCAGCGACCCAGTGCTGTGGTTGAGCAAGGCTAGGCTAGCAGCGACCCAGTGCTGTGGTTGAGCAAGGCTAGGCTAGCAGCGACCCAGTGCTGTGGTTGAGCAAGGCTAGGCTAGCAGCGACCCAGTGCTGTGGTTGAGCAAGGCTACTGCCGCGACCCAGTGCTGTGGTTGAGCAAGGCTAGGCTAGCAGCGACCCAGTGCTGTGGTTGAGCAAGGCTAGGCTAGCAGCGACCCAGTGCTGTGGTTGAGCAAGGCTAGGCTAGCAGCGACCCAGTGCTGTGGTTGAGCAAGGCTAGGCTAGCAGCGACCCAGTGCTGTGGTTGAGCAAGGCTAGGCTAGCAGCGACCCAGTGCTGTGGTTGAGCAAGGCTAGGCTAGCAGCGACCCAGTGCTGTGGTTGAGCAAGGCTAGGCTAGCAGCGACCCAGTGCTGTGGTTGAGCAAGGCTAGGCTAGCAGCGACCCAGTGCTGTGGTTGAGCAAGGCTAGGCTAGCAGCGACCCAGTGCTGTGGTTGAGCAAGGCTAGGCTAGCAGCGACCCAGTGCTGTGGTTGAGCAAGGCTAGGCTAGCAGCGACCCAGTGCTGTGGTTGAGCAAGGCTAGGCTAGCAGCGACCCAGTGCTGTGGTTGAGCAAGGCTACTGCCGCGACCCAGTGCTGTGGTTGAGCAAGGCTAGGCTAGCAGCGACCCAGTGCTGTGGTTGAGCAAGGCTAGGCTAGCAGCGACCCAGTGCTGTGGTTGAGCAAGGCTAGGCTAGCAGCGACCCAGTGCTGTGGTTGAGCAAGGCTAGGCTAGCAGCGACCCAGTGCTGTGGTTGAGCAAGGCTACTGCTGCGACCCAGTGCTGTGGTTGAGCAAGGCTACTGCTGCGGGCCCAGTGCTGTGGTTGAGCAAGGCTACTGCTGCGACCCAGTGCTGTGGTTGAGCAAGGCTAGGCTAGCAGCGACCCAGTGCTGTGGTTGAGCAAGGCTACTGCTGCGGGCCAGTGCTGTGGTTGGGCAAGGCTACTGCTGCGGGCCAGTGCTGTGGTTGAGCAAGGCTAGGCTAGCAGCGACCCAGTGCTGTGGTTGAGCAAGGCTAGGCTAGCAGCGACCCAGTGCTGTGGTTGAGCAAGGCTAGGCTAGCAGCGACCCAGTGCTGTGGTTGAGCAAGGCTAGGCTAGCAGCGACCCAGTGCTGTGGCTACTGCTGCGACCCAGTGCTGTGGTTGAGCAAGGCTAGGCTAGCAGCGACCCAGTGCTGTGGTTGAGCAAGGCTAGGCTAGCAGCGACCCAGTGCTGTGGCTACTGCTGCGACCCAGTGCTGTGGTTGAGCAAGGCTACTGCTGCGACCCAGTGCTGTGGTTGAGCAAGGCTACTGCTGCGGGCCTCATTCCGCATTGCGGTTGCCAAACAAGGGCTCAAGGCAGGGCTGGACTGGAACATTTACAGACAAGACCGCTCCGCCAGACATTTACAGACAAGACCGCTCCGCCAGACATTTACAGACAAGACCGCTCCGCCAGACATTTACAGACAAGACCGCTCCGCCGGACATTTACAGACAAGACCGCTCCGCCGGACATTTACAGACAAGACCGCTCCGCCGGACATTTACAGACAAGACCGCTCCGCCAGACATTTACAGACAAGACCGCTCCGCCAGACATTTACAGACAAGACAAGACCGCTCCGCCAGACATTTACAGACAAGACCGCTCCGCCAGACATTTACAGACAAGACAAGACCGCTCCGCCAGACATTTACAGACAAGACCGCTCCGCCAGACATTTACAGACAAGACCGCTCCGCCGGACATTTACAGACAAGACCGCTCCGCCGGACATTTACAGACAAGACCGCTCCGCCAGACATTTACAGACAAGACCGCTCCGCCAGACATTTACAGACAAGACCGCTCCGCCAGACATTTACAAAGACAATGAAGCCTGGGACAACATTTTAGTCATTTAATTCCAGCTATTTCCACCACAACAGCCAACATGCTTTCTAAATAGCTGACTGTTACGGACAGGTCCACTGTAGCGGCATAAGAACTGATACCATTGCGGTGAGGTGCAGGACAGGCCCACTGTAGCGGCATAAGAACTGATACCATTGCGGTGAGGTGCAGATAAGAACTGATACCATTGCGGTGAGGTGCAGTCCAAAATCATCATCATCGGTACACCGGGCAAATGCCCTGTATGCCCCTCGGCCAATCCGGGAGCAGCTTAACGAGGAGGCCAATTATAACGAGCAGGGGGCTGGATCCACTGATGAATATAATCCGGGTGTACTGGCCAGCTGCATTAGGTAATGGGCTGGGTAATAGAGCGTGTCGAGAGGGCAGGATGGGGGGAGAGGAGGGCAGGAGAGGAGGGGGGAGGGCAGGAGAGGAGGGCAGGAGAGGAGGGCAGGAGAGGGGGGCAGGAGAGGAGAGAGGAGGGCACAGGAGCTGTGTTGCCTGCAAGCACTGAATCCCCATTTTAACTAAATTCTACTGATTTCTATGGGCATAAATTGGCAGAAAAACCTGCCCAAATGCCCTTTTTACCCATTTTTACCCACAGACGGCCATCCTAAGCTGCCCAATTGGGCAGGAAACTGGCCAATCTGGCAACACAGCACAGGAGAAAGGGCCTGACTGTTGTCCAGGAGGCCAAATGAGGCTGTTTGCTCCGTTGCAGAGGGCTTAGTTGTCAAGGTGACAGCAGGGGCCAAAGTAAAAATACATGTATGGTGTAAGTACAACACTAGCGCATGATATCAAATAGTGGTTACACCAGTTATTCCACTATACTGAATGAGTAGGGCTGGGTAAAATAGTTGATTTAATCGATAATCGATCGATTTCATTTAAAATTCACATAATTGATTCACAGGGCACCAAATCGAGTTTTTGGTTCTTTTTCTTTTTGTTCTTTTTGTTTAATTTAGGTCTATGGCCTAGGCCTACTTATTAGAAATTAGCAATCTGTTAACACTGTCAAGCCACAGCCCTTTGACATTTTTATATAAAAATAGGCAGCAGCATCTTTTGGGGGGAAATCCTGGCACCAAGAAGGGAACGGATTGAATCGATTCGGAATGAATCGAATCGAATCAAATCGTGATTAATCGATTCAAAGCCTCAAGAATCGAAATCGAATCGATACAGGAACATGGCTGCGATACCCAGCCCTACTAATGAGGTGGTGGCTAGACGTGGTTACTGAAAAAGAATAACTTAACACTTTAATCAAAAGAAAACCCCCAAATTTGATCCAACCAACACGGAATCACTCAGTAGTAACTGTAGAAGTAGCTACTCAGTGGCGTTACTTGCGTTGGAAGGAAACTATGGCAGTTTTTTTTTTCTATTTTACTCTGTCATTCTGTATACTATTTGACTTCCCCAGTTATATCAGTTGCACAATAAAACAAAAGCAATAACAGATGGCAGCTTGGCTCCCCTGCAAAATGTGACATGCATGTGATGGTATGTGTCTGGCGCCACCTGCCAGTGACCCAAAGCACTGCGGGCAGACGCGTGGTCACATCTCAAACATCAGCAGAGGTCAGCCCTCCCATCCGTAATTGATTATCAAGTTGAAAGTGAAAGTGAACTGATAGCCCATCTGAGAAACTCCAACTCACATTGCCATTGTGACACAGCACTCCACTGCACACACGTGCACATAACGAAATTGCATTTATGCCTCACCCGTGCAAGGGGGCAGCCCCCAATGGCGCCCAAAGGGAGCAGTGCGGCAGGACGGTACCACGTTCAGGGTACCTCAGTCATGGAGGGGGATGGGGGAGAGCACTGGTTAATAACTTCCCCCACCAACCTGGCGGGTTGGAAGTTGAATTGGCAACCTTAGGGCTACAAGTCTGATGCCTTAACCACTTACCCATGACTGCTCAACTAAAGTTAACGATTGGATTAAAGAGGGCACTTTTTTTTTTCAAATTTCAACATAGCCCACCTCTTCCTCCACTCAGTACCTTCTGTACAATTGAAATGACTACGAGGGGATGGTATAGCCTGGAGCCTCATATACTAACACGCCCGGAGACTTAATTGTT
>NC_085874.1:52925862-52928362 GCF_034702125.1 Engraulis encrasicolus | reverse complement strand
TGTGTGTGTGTGTGTGTGTGTGTGTGTGTGTGTGTGTGTGTGTGTGTGTGTGTGTGTGTGTGTGTGTGCTTGTGCATGCCCACAGCCTACAGGCCGAATCAAATACTGCATTCAATTAAGTCAGGACCATTACTGTAGCGATTACAGTAATTAGCCGACTTTCCACAGCTCTGGGCTGCGGCTCTGGCCTTGGGCTGGGGATGGGGATGGGGATGGGGATGGGGCTGAGGATGGAGATGGGGATAGGGTTGGGACTGGGGATGGGGATGGGGATGGGGCTGGGGATGGGGATGGGGATGGGGATGGGAATGGGAATGGGGAGGGGGATGGGGATGGGGATGGGATGGGGATGGGGATGGGGATGGGGCTGGGGATGGGGATGGGGATGGGGATGGGGATGGTGGGTAGTGTAGTGGAGATGGGGATGGGGATGGGGATGGGGATGGAGAAGGGGATGGGGATGAGGATGGGGATGGGGATGGGGATGGGGCTAGGGCTCGGGATGGGGATGGGGCTGAGGATGGGGATGGGGATGGGGATGGGGCTGGGGATGGAGATGGGGCTGGGGATGGAGATGGGGATGGGGATGGAGATGGGGATGGGGATGGCACTTGCTGGGGATGGGGATGGGGCTGAGGATGGGGATGGGGCTGGGGATGGAGATGGGGATGTGGATGGGAGATGGGATGGGGATGGGGATGGGCATGGGGATGGGGATGGGGATGGGGATGGGGCTGGGATGGGAATGGGGCTGGGGCTGGGGATGGGGATGGGGATGGGGATGGGATGGAGAGGGGATGGGGATGGGGATGGGGATGGAGATGGGGATGGGGATGAGGAGGTGGGGATGGGATGGAGCTGGGGGATGGGGATGGGGATGGAGATAAGGCTGGGGATGGGGATGGGGATGGGGATGGGGATGGAGATAGGGCTGGGAATGGAGATAGGGCTGGGAATGGGGATGGGGATGGGATGGGGATGGGGATGGAGATGTGGATGGGGATGGGGATGGAGATGGGATGGGGATGGGGATGGGGATGGGGATGGGGATGGGGATGGGGATGGAGATGGGATGGGGATGGGGATTGGGGTGGGGATGGTGATGGGAATGGGGATGAGGATGGGGATGGGCTTTGGTGGCTGGGGATGGGGATGGGGATGGGGCTGGGGCTGGGGATGGGGATGGGGATGGGGATTGGGATGGGGATGGGGATGGGCTTTGGTGGCTGGGGATGGGGATGGGGATGGGGATTGGGATGGGTATGGGGATGGGGATGGGGATGGGGCTGGGGATGGGGATGGGGATGGGGATTGGGATGAGGATGGGGATGGGGATGGGCTTCGGTGGCTGGGCCCCAGACATTGGCTGGGCCCCAGTAACAGGCATCTGAAAAGCCCCCCTGTCTCAATACACACACAATGTAATAAGGACCCAATTCGGAGCAACCCCCTCTCCCTTGGCACGGGACAACTGACCCCTTTTGCGCACCCCCTTCCCCACGTCGGCTTCCCTGATGGTGGGGCTGACGCGACATGAGCATGGCCTCCCTTCGTTGGCCCGGGGGCAGCGGTTACAGTGGGCCGATTGTGACCCTGAGGAGGGGGTGGGGCACTTACACTTACACTGGCTGGACTGTTACGCTGGCTGGACTGTTGACCTCCCACACTACACAAATGAATTTCCCCATGGCGGGATAATAAAGGGCATACTATACTATACTATACTATACTATACTATACTATACTATACTATACTATACTATACTATACTATACTATACTATACTATATATACACCACACTAGATTACGCTGCACTGCATACCCCCATCTCCTACCCCCAGCCACAGCCAGTAGCGTAACAATTGCACATAGGGCCCCAGGGGAAAACACAGATAGCCCCCCCCCCCCAATACAGCCTGCCAAGGCCACAATAGGGCCCCCATCAAAAATACACGAGGGCCCTGGGCCCTGGGGCAAATGCCCTGCTCGTCCGCCCTTATAGCTCTTATAGCCCCTGCTCCCAGACGGCCTTATAGCTCTTATAGCCCCTGCTGCTCCCAGACGGCCTTATAGCCCTTATAGCCCCTGCTGCTCCCAGACGGCCTTATAGCCCTTATAGCCCTTATAGCCCTTATAGCCCTTATAGCCCTTATAGCCCTTATAGCCCCTGCTGCTCCCAGACGGCCTTATAGCCCTTATAGCCCCTGCTAGTCCGCCCTTATAGCTCTTATAGCCCTTATAGCCCTTATAGCTCTTATAGCCCTTATAGCCCTTATAGCCCCTGCTAGTCCGCCCTTATAGCTCTTATAGCCCTTATAGCCCTTATAGCCCCTGCTCCCAGACGGCCTTATAGCTCTTATAGCCCTTATAGCCCTTATAGCCCTTATAGCCCTTATAGCCCTTATAGCTCTTATAGCCCTTATAGCCCTTATAGCCCTTATAGCTCTTATAGCCCTTATAGCCCTTATAGCCCTTATAGCCCCTGCTGCTCCCAGACGG
>NC_085874.1:52908362-52915862 GCF_034702125.1 Engraulis encrasicolus | reverse complement strand
TGCAAACTAGGCTACGGCTACGGACACCCCATCCCTCCAGCTACGGACACCCCATCCGTCCACGAGAGAAGAGAATTCTGTCATTAAGGCAGATAGACGGACATGATCAAGTTGTAATTCCTCAAGAGCTGACATTGCAACAATGTATTTTGCAGCCACATAGCATTCCTATTGGACGCTTGGAGAAACCTAACATTCACACAGCATTCCTATTGGACGCTTGGAGAAACCTAACATTCACATAGCATTCCTATTGGACGCTTGGAGAAACCTAACATTCACATAGCATTCCTATTGTATTGTATTCAGTCCCGTATAGCATTCCTATTGGATGCTTGTGCGTAGCAGCCAAACATTTCAAGACTCCTCCAGGTCCAAGGCGAGATGCCAGGACCAAGGCAACCAAGTTCAAAGTTCAGCCGTCTGCAGAGCTGTTTATGGGCGTCCTGTGTAAACGAGATGGCGGCCGGGCGGGCGGCAGCGCACAAACACGGCCACAGTCTCGCAGACTCTCTCTCTCAGACACACGCACACACACACACACACACACACACACTGATACACACACACACACACACACACACTGATACACACACACACACACACACACACACTGATACACACACACACACACACACACACACACACACACACACACACACACACACACACACACACACACACACACACACACACACACACACACACACACACTGATACACACACACACACACACACACACAGTATTTGGCCCTCCTAATGACGTTTCAAGTGACGACAGCCGCACCGCTTAAGTATTTGCTCTCCAAACCAAACGGCCCTCACCCTATCCTCTTCACAGGCCATATTGACTTATCTCACCATAAAGCTCTACAAAGACATGGGAACATGGAGGGGGGGGGGGGGGGGGTGTAACGAGGAGGAGCACTGGGGTGGGGGGGGGGGGGGGGGGCCCTAGGGGGGCATTGAGGGCACTATTGGAGAAACATTGGGTGGTGGAGAGGAGAGGGGATGGGGGGGAGGCTGGAGGGCGAATTTGACCGAGATAGGGAGGGAGGGAAAGAGGGATGAGGAGACAAAGAGGAGGTGTGATGATGGGGAGAGGAGAGGAGAGGAGAGGAGAGGAGAGGAGGGGAGAGGAGAGGAGAGGAGAGGAGAGGAGAGGACAGAGAGGAGAGGAGGGGGGCAGAGAGGAGAGGACAGAGAGGAGAGGAGAGGAGAGGAGAGGAGAGGAGAGGAGAGGAGAGAGAGGAGGAGAGGAGAAGAGAGGAGGAGAAGAGGATGAGGAGAGGAGAGGAGAGGAGAGGAGAAGAGGAGAGGAGAGGAGAGGAGAGGAGGTGGGGGAGAGGAGAGGAGAGGAGAGGAGGTGGGAGAGAGGAGAGGAGAGGAGAGGAGAGGAGAGGAGAGGAGAGGAGAGGAGAGGAGAGGAGAGGGGAGAAGAGGAGAGGAGAGGAGAGAGGGGAGGAGAGGAGAGGAGAGTAAAAGAGAGGAGAGGAGAGGAGAGGGGAGGAGGATGAGGAGAGAGGACAGGGGAGGAGAGGAGAGGAGTGGAGTGGAGAGGAGAGGTGAGGAGAGGAGAGGAGACGACGAGAGATGGGATGAGAGGAGAGGAGAGGAGAGGAGAGGAGAAATGAGGAGAAGAAGAGGAGGATTGGAGAGAGGAGAGAAGAGGAGAGGAGGGTAGAGGAGAGGAGAAGAGAAGAGAGGAGGGGAGGGGAGAGGAGAGGAGAGGAGAGGAGAGGAGAGGAGAGGAGAGGAGAGGAGGTGTGATGATGGAGAGAGGAGAGGAGAGGAGAGGAGAGGAGAGAGGAGAGGAGAAGAGAGGAGAGGAGAGGAGAGGAGAGGAGACGACGGAGAGGAGAGCAGAGGAGAGGAGAGGAGGGGAGAGGAGAGGAGAGCAGAGGAGAGGAGAGGGGGAAGAGAGGAGAGAAGAGAGGAGAGCAGGGTAGAGGAGAGGAGGGGAGATAAGAGAGGAGAGAAGAGGAGAGGAGAGGAGAGGAGATGGGCAGGAGAGGAGAGGAGAGGAGATGGGCAGGAGACTGGAGGGCGAAGTTCATACAGAGAGCGGGAGGGAAGGGAAAGAGCGAGGGATGAGGAGACAAAGAGGAGGTGTGAAGATGGATAGGGCAAGGGACTGGAGATGGGAGGGAGAGAGAGGGGAGGAGAAGTTGACAGAGAGAAGGAGGATAGCTGAGAGAAGGGGTGGGGCAGCAGGTGGGTTAGTGGGGGCCTTTGAGATGAGGTGATGAGCACGGAGGAGGGGAGGAGATGAGGAGGAGGGGAGGATGGGAGGAGGAGATGAGGAGGAGGGGAGGAGATGGGGAGGAGGAGAGGGGATATGGAGAGGAGGAGAGGAGGAGATGTGGAGGAGAAGAGGGGATGAGGAGGAGGAGAGGGGATGTGGAGAGGAGGAGATGGGGAGGAGAGGATGAGTTGGGGAGGAGGGGAGATGGGGAGGAGAGGAGGAGATGAGGAGGAGGGGAGGAGATGAGGAGGAGGGGAGGAGATGAGGAGGAGGGGAGGAGATGAGGAGGAGGAGAGGAGATGAGGAGGAGGAGATGAGGAGGAGGGGAGGAGATGAGGAGGAGGGGAGGAGGAGACTGGAGCAGGGGAGGAGATGAGGAGGAGGGGAGGAGGAGACTGGAGCAGGGGAGGAGATGAGGAGGAGGAGATGAGGAGGAGGAGGAGAGGAGATGAGGAGGAGGAGAGGAGATGAGGAGGAGGAGATGAGGAGGAGGAAATGAGGAGGAGGGGAGGAGATGAGGAGGAGGAGATGAGGAGGAGGGGAGGAGGAGACTGGAGCAGGGGAGGAGATGAGGAGGAGGGGAGGAGATGAGGAGGAGGGGAGGAGGAGACTGGAGCAGGGGAGGAGATGAGGAGGAGGGGAGGAGATGAGGAGGAGGGGAGGAGACTGGAGCAGGGGAGGAGATGAGGAGGAGGAGAGGAGATGAGGAGGAGGAGAGGAGGAGATGAGGAGGAGGAGAGGAGGAGATGAGGAGGAGGAGAGGAGGAGATGAGGAGGAGGAGAGGAGGAGATGAGGAGATGAGGAGGAGGAGAGGAGATGAGGAGGAGGAGAGGAGATGAGGAGGAGGAGAGGAGGAGGAGAGGAGGAGACTGGAGCAGGTGAGGAGGTGATGAGCAGGGAGGAGACTGGAGGAGATGAGGAGGAGGGGAGGAGATGTACAGGGGAAGGGGAGACTGGAGCATGGGAGGAGGTGAGGAGGAGGAGATGAGGAGATGAGGAGACTGGGAGGGGAGGAGGAGGAGATGAGGAGGAGAGGAGGAGGGGAGGAGATGTACAGGGGAAGGGGAGGAGATGAGGAGGAGGGGAGGAGATGAGGAGGAGGGGAGGAGATGTACAGGGGAAGGGGAGGAGATGAGGAGGAGGAAGAGATGAGGAGGAGATGAGGAGGAGAGGAGGAGGAGATGAGGAGGAGGAGATGAGGAGGAGATGAGGAGGAGGAGATGAGGAGGAGATGAGGAGGAGAGGAGGAGGAGGGGAGGAGATGTACAGGGGAAGGGGAGGAGATGAGGAGGAGGGGAGGAGATGAGGAGGAGGAGATGAGGAGGAGGGGAGGAGGGGAGGATGAGGAGATGAGGAGGAGGGGAGGAGATGAGGAGGAGGGGAGGAGATGTACAGGGGAAGGGGAGGAGATGAGGAGGAGGGGAGGAGATGTACAGGGGAAGGGGAGCGAACTACACAAAAAGGGGCCTCGAGGGATAGTTCAGTACAGATGTGATGTGATGTGGTGTGGTGTGGTGTGGTGTGGTGTGGTGTGGTGATGTGATGTGATGTGGTGTGGTGTGGTGTGGTGTGGTGTGTGGTGTGGTGTGGTGTGGTGTGTGGTGTGGTGTGGAAGTGGTGTTGTGTTGTGTTGTGGTGTGGTGTGGGGTGGGGTGGTGTGTTGTGGTGTGGTGTGATGTGATGTGGTGTGGTGTGATGTGATGTGATGTGATGTGATGTGATGTGATGTGATGTGATGTGGTGTGGTGTGGTGTGGTGTGGTGTGGTGTGGTGTGGTGTGGTGTGGTGTGGTGTGGTGTGATGTGTAAGGCTTTCAGATGACTTTGTCCCGGGGCTGGCCAAAGCTGTCAGCGGCTCTGAGGGGGAGTGGCCAAGTGCAGATGAGGCCCTGAGGGGGAGTGGCCAAGTGCAGATGAGGCCCTGAGGGGGAGTGGCCAAGTGCAGATGAGGCCCTGAGGGGGAGTGGCCAAGTGCACATGAGGCCCTGAGGGGGAGTGGCCAAGTTCAGATTTTGTCAGGTGGTGTGGTGGCCAGCTGTAACGGCAGCAACAGTAAGCACGTCTAGTCTGGTGGGCCGGTTTCCTCTGTGGCTGCAGAGGATCCCACAGGAGGCGGAGGGAAACACCACCTCCCGCCCCCCTGACACAGGCAATAGCGCTCCACCCCCCACACCACCCCCCGCCCCCCACACCACCTCCCGCCCCCCTGACACAGGCAATAGCGCTCCACCCCCCACACCACCTCCCGCCCCCCTGACACAGGCAATAGCGCTCCACCCCCCACACCACCTCCCGCCCCCCTGACACAGGCAATAGCGCTCCACCCCCACACCACCTCCCGCCCCCCTGACACAGGCAATAGCGCTCCACCCCCCACATCACCTCCCACCCCCCACACCACCTCCCGCCCCCCTGACACAGGCAATAGCGCTCCACCCCCCACACCACCTCCCGCCCCCCTGACACAGGCAATAGCACACCACCCCCCACACCACCTCCCGCCCCCCTGACACTGGGCACGGCACTTTCTGATCTCACCTGCACTTTCCAATGGCCGCTGGAAATGAAACCAGCTTGACCCATGTGAGACCCGAGTAGACAGACTTGAGTGAGACCCAAGCAGACAGACCCATGTGAGACCCAAGCAGACAGACCCAAGCAGACAGACCCAAGCAGACGGACCCAAGCAGACAGACCCAAGCAGACAGACCCAAGCAGACAGACCCAAGTGAGACCCGAGTAGACAGACCCAAGTGAGACCCAAGTGCCGTAATTGGTCACAGCGGGGCCAGAAGAGACTAAACACACAAACACACACAACCGCACATACACACACACATATCCGTATGCACACATGCCCCCGCACACACACACACCTGCATGCACACGCACACGCGCACACACACACACACACACACACACACACACACACACACACACACACACACACACACACACACACACACACATACGCAAACACACACGCACGCACACACAAACGAACACATATGCACACACACACACACACACAGACATGCACATACAGACTTGCATCAGGGCTTGACACTGCACCTGCCAACCGGCCAAATGCTGGTAAAATTTGGCTGTGGCTGCTACAAATTTCAGTGCCACTAGCCAATTTTGCAGGTAGCTTATTCTATGGTATGACATATCAGAATAGCGTATATTCTGCACTTTACCCCTTGTGTATCAATTGTTTAGATTTAGTAAGCAAGAAAAAAAGCTCAGTCACTCAGTTTCTTTTTTTGTTTTAATTTGAAGGCTGTGAACTCATCCTCTTGCTTTAAGCACCTCATCTTCTTGGGTTAGATGTACAGCGAGCGTCATGATACACATTCAACCACACACACAGAGGAGGTTCCAGACATTAAAGGCACAGGAGGGAGGGGCTAATTGTAAGCGTATGTATTTGCTCTCCCTTTAGACCCACCAAATCCAACACCCTCTGCCCCCTCTCTCTCTCTCTCTCTCTCTCTCTCTCTCTCTCTCTCTCTCTCTCTCACACAGACACACACAGACACACAGACACACACACACGCGCACACACACATGCACACCCGCACCACACACACAGACACAGACACAGACACAGACACAGACACACACACACACACACACACACACACACACACACACACACACACACACACACACACGCAAATACCTGTTGTCTTTACTGTATGTTTTCATCATTCAGTGTCTTGACCCCAATAGATGTTTTTGATTATCTTGTGGCGACCAGGGCCGTCGTTAGGCCTACATTAGTATTAGGCCCCCCTTTAACGATTTCGAAAAAAACAAAACAATTTTTTTTACATTTTTCCAAAAACAAATGCTGTAAAGCACTGAATACGAACCACCAAGAGGGCAAGTTAATCTGAATACAAGTTCCTGTTTGTTTATTTATTGTCTAATGCCAGCAACTACTGCACAGCAATAAAAGCAGGATGCAGAGCAATATTTTATGCAGGGGGGGGGGGAGATTGTGCTTTGTGACTAACACCTCGAGAAAAGTGTAATTACTTACACGGATGAAATCTTCCGACCCAAAGTACCAATTTTCACTCACAATACCCGTGTAATAAATCCATTTGACATTGTCTTGAAATTATAGTTGAGCTTTAATATTTGTCTTAACAGTTTGAAAACACACATGAACTGATTAAAATAGCTACTAATGGAGTAAAAATAACCTAATATCTGCCGGGGATGCATAGTTTTCCAAGTAAGGAACCTGTTTGAATCGCTTCCTGACCACTGCTTCTCCTGGAGACGCGCAGTTAGTAACTCCTTAAAGTTCCTAGTCCTTGTGTAAATTATGCTCTCTGCATTTTTATCTAATCATTTTAACTTCCGTACATAATATTCATCAGTTGAAACATTTTGAAATGTTTTGTTTAGCTTACATATAAGGAATGTTCATTAAAATGTGAATTAAAAAAAAAATCACTGTAACTAGTGTTTAAAAATCGGTATGGTGCTCTTAAAATAAATGTTCAAAAAGATGCTTTTGCATACCTTGGGCAGGTGCGTAGGATATTATCCCAGTGGGGTTGTCAATGAAGTGTAAAGAAATCCTGCACACTGACCATTCCACCAACAAACTTTAATACAACATGAAGAAGGTCGGATGACCGAAACAATGTATTAAAGTTTGTTGGTGGAATGGACAGTGTGCAGGATTTCTTTGCTCTTAAAATAATGAATTCATTGACAAAACCTTAGCAGGTGAGCTGAAAACATTTCGGCACGTGCTATGCGCGCGCATTTTCTTCCTCTGGGGCTAAACCCCCCTGTCTCTCAAACCTAGTGACGGGCCTGGTGGCGACTTCTAAAAAAGCGCCTTTTCAGTGACAAAATCATTGTATTTCAACACAATTGTAAAGCTGCATCGCCATCGGAAGCGTTTCTCAGGGTGAAGCAGGGCTGAATCTAGCGCTGCCCATTTGTATTATGAACATACGCGAGTGGGCACGTTTGTCTTATGAACATACGCGAGTGGGCACGTTTGTCTTATGAACATACGCGAGTGGGCACGTTTGTCTTATGAACATACGCGAGTGGGCACGTTTGTATTATGAACATACGCGAGTGGGCACGTTTGTATTATGAACATACGCGAGTGGGCACGTTTGTATTATGAACATACGCGAGTGGGCACGTTTGTATTATGAACATACGCGAGTGGGCACGTTTGTATTATGAACATACGCGAGTGGGCACGTTTGTCTTAT
>NC_085874.1:52888362-52898362 GCF_034702125.1 Engraulis encrasicolus | reverse complement strand
TGTGTGTGTGTGTGTGTGTGTGTGTGTGTGTGTGTGTGTGTGTGTGTGTGTGTGTGTGTGTGTCTGAGTGTGTGTGTGTGTGTGTGTGTGTGTGTGTGTGTGTGTGCGTGTGTATGCGTGCGTGTGTGTGTGTGTGTGTGTGTGTTTATGTGTGTGTGCGTGTGTGTGTGTTTGTGTGTGTGTGTGTGTGTGTGTGTTTATGTGTGTGTGTGTGTGTGTGTGTGTGTGTGTGTGTGTGTGTGTGCGTGTGTGTGCGTTGAGGTTAGATAGTGCATGCAGACCTGCAGCGGTGCCGTCCAAGGTACACTGCTCTGCTCTGCTCTTGACATATGTGGGTCTGGCTAACACACTAGCTTATAAGCAGCAGCTGTGCTGAATGTTTGTGTGCTGTGTCCAAACTGGTTTTAAACAGAACCCTGCAACCCCATTATCTCATGAGTCCCTTTGGAAATAAAAAAAAGCCTTGGAGGAAACTTGCTCTACTTGGCACCAGAGCCATGTCTTTTAAGGACAAGTTGGATTTTTTTTTTTTTGTGTGTGAAATTCTATATTTACCCCTGAGCTTTATGCTCTGTTCAACATACAGCAACAGGGAATGTAAATAGCAAATACGCTGTATTGTGTAATTGCTACACTAAACAATGTTGAAGTTAACATTGATATTAAATTTACATGTAGTGTTAAGGTAAGTTTGAGAGTACCATTACAGTAAGATTTTCCATATCAAACCCGTTATCTCTTAGATAATTTATTTTATAACCTGCTGGTGAATTGCTTTAAGGAACAGTCCGCCTTTTTTCAGGAAATTGCTCATACTGTATGTAGCCTAGTTAAGCCTCAGTGAAGTATGAGAATACATTGTTTAGTGTTTTGCCTAGTTTAACAGTATAACCTTACGAAGCGTAGCTATGAAAGTCTATGGAACCAAACAAACCATCATCAAATGTACCTCTTTAAAATTAATGAACAATTCAAAATGGCAAAATGGCTATTTAACTCCATCCAGTGATGACCTTCCCCATATCAGCCATCTCATCTCCTCTCATCTCAATTATGTCTTTTGCATTAGTGGAGAAATGTGGGGAAGGGTTGGACTTTACTTTTGTTAACTTGGTATCAGCACCTCTGAAATAAGGATTTAAACAAAAAAGGCTTCTGAGCCAGCAAGAACAGTTCAGACAATAATGGCAGCCGGACAGAACCTCAAACCCAAATGGACTGGTGCTGGGATTTGTGTATGTGTATGCATGCGTGCGTGCGTGTGTGTGTGTGTGTGTGTGTGTGTGTGTGTGTGTGTGTGTGTGTGTGTGTGTGTGTGTGTGTGAGGGGGAAATTAAAGGAACTGGTTGGTTCTGGCTGGAGGGGAAAGCTGACCTTCTGTCATGCTGGGTGGTGCTGTTCTTAATCAGACGGTAAATCTGCTAACAGAACAATTTATTTTACATTCTCTTCTGTTACAGAGGTGCAGAGGGCCTCTGTGTGTGTGTGTGTGTGTGTGTGTGTGTGTGTGTGTGTGTGTGTGTGTGTGTGTGTGTGTGTGTGTGTGTGTGTGTGTGTGTGTGTGTGTGTGTGTGTACAGGGTGTGTGTGTGTGTGTGTTTGTGCGTGCGTGTGCGTTTGTCGGTGTGTGTGTGTGTGTGTGTGTGTGTGTGTGTGTGTGTGTGTGTGTGTGTGTGTGTGTGTGTGTGAGAGAATGGCATGGTGCTTCCTATGTGGAGGTGATAATGGTCTGTCTTCCCGTCCACACCCTGTACACACACACACACACGCACACACACACACGCACACACACACACGCACGCACACACACACACACGCACGCACGCACGCACGCACGCACACATGCACACACACACGCACGCACGCACACACCCTGTACACACACACACACACACACACACCCTGCACACACACACACACACACACACACACACACACACACACACACACGCACACACACATACAGACACCCACACCCACACTGTCACACACACACCCTGTCACATTCACAGACACACAGACACACCCTGTCCCACACACACACCCTGTCCCACACATTCACACACACACTCCGTGTCCACTGTCATTCTGGCCCAAAATTATAATCTTTCATAGGGCCCAAAATTCCTGGCGACGCCCCTGTGTGTGTGTGTGTATCAGGGTTCTAGCTAGCGCAAAAGTGCGTGGCGGCCCGTTACGCTTATTTTTGGACCGTTACGCTTATTTTCAATACAGCGTAACGGCATTTTGTCTGTATTAGGCTTATTTTCAATACAGCGTAACAGCATTTTGTCTGTATTAGGCTTATTTTCAATACAGCGTAAAGGTTTTTTGTCTGTATTACGCTTATTTTCAATACAGCGTAACGGCATTTTGTCTGTATTAGGCTTATGTAGGCTATAGCCAGATCAATGCCACGTCGTCCTGCCAAACCTGACACATGTCATACTCACTGTATTTAAATGACAATATAACACTCTACTACTACTACTACTACTAGGCTACTATTATTATTTGTCGCGGGGTTTTGACGGCTTTTATTAATCTCTGTGACAAGCGTATGCCAGCATCGAGGCTTAGAAACAACAACAAATGCACGTGTAGCATCGCATCCTTATTCCATATGGGGTTTGTTTCTCCAAAGCGTAGTTGCCAACCTGTTAGCAGTGTGGGCAGTAGTGCTGGGCTCGTTACTTGTTACCATACAAACAAATCAGGAGACATTGGGCGCTAAGCGCTGACATTGGGAGTTGACACTATTCGAAAGAGGACAAAGTAGGCGGGAGAAGACGTGCAGATTGACATATCTCCGTAACGGTGAGAGGCACTTTTTTCTAAACTTGCCGGTTGACATGTGGCTTGACTACAAAAAAAACCCTCATTCGTAGCAAAAGGAGCGTCTTATGTGGCTAGGCTAATTGTCTGAGAAAGGCACCAGGCACCAGTCCTGTGGTTTTAGGACGCGCAAGCTGTACAATAGCGCGAGCTCGGAAAATGTGTCAAACCACTTGTCTCGGAATCGGATCACTCGGACATTGATATGCCCTATTATTAAATGCACACACGGTTCACAGTGCTCCTCAACGTTTTCAAAACTAGTGCAACTGTGAGAAGGAGGGGACACCGCGACACACCTCTCTCTTCCTCTTAATAGATCTCTATTTGCGCTTATGCACCCGAGAGAGGGAGTCATATTTACCTCTCCAATCGCAAACGTTCACAGACAACGGTGTTTCGTTACCAACTTTCTAGAAGTAACTCGTTAGGCCTACACTACTTTTATCAGAAAAAAGTAGTTACATTACTGCAACCCAGCATTGATAATTTACCTTTTAGGTACCCCTGGAAGGGCCTATTTTCACCTTAAAATGTCAAAAACTCGCTTCGCTCCCTAGACCGCTACGCTATAATTTCATCCTAGCTAGAACCCTGTGTATGTGTGTGTGTGTGTGTGTGTATGCCTGCGTCGGCTTGTTGTTGTTTTGGAGAACCCCTGACAAAACGCTGAGGAGAGAGCGGCACGCAAGATCACACACAAACACACACACACTGAGGAGAGGGCGGCACGCAAGATGAATCACTAGTGCACCTCGACACATCAGGGAAGGCTTTGTAATACATGACTGTGAGTGTGTGTGTGTGTGTGTGTGTGTGTGTGTGTGTGTGTGCAGACACCATACATCTCCAGACATAGTATAGGCCTACTGTACTGTATGTATATATACTGCATGTAGGCCTACTGTATGTATATATACTGCATGTAGGCCTATGTTTACTACAGTATAAATGGAAACACATACACAGAGACTAATATAGCAGCAATACAAACATAAACTTTACTGTATGTACATACACGCATGAACACACAAAGAACAGAAACAGCACAGATGTGTACACACACACACACACACACACACACACACACACACTGGTTAGTCATCTTGCGTGCCTCCCTCTCCTCTCCTCAACGTTTTGTCAGAGGCCCTCCAAAACAACAACACGCTACAAACATTACACATGGAAAAGTTTAACACCTTTGCGTCTGCGTTTGTGTCTGGCAAGTCTGTCTGACTAACTGTGTGTGTACTCCAGAAACAAACCAAATTCTTGGTCTTTGGACGCTTTATTCACCCTCCCTCCATAAAGGTTTAACATAGCAGACGGCCAACTGAGTGGGCCAGGCTCACATACTACAAAAGGGCTATTCAATTGGCGGCCCGCGGGCCAGATGCGGCCCGGACGCGGCCCAGATCCGGCGGCCAGCCGCAATAGTGAAACGCCACAGGGGAGTCTTCCGAACAAATTAACATTTTAAACCCTCGCGGAAACTAGTTAGTTTGTCTCCCTTTCCAACAGTTAGTCTAGTCTCTAATAGTTTTGCAGTCTCAATATGCCAGTTTGTGGACTATCTCTACAACAAATAGCCTATTTTCAATTAGGCTGCGTCGTTGGAAGAGGTGCCCTTGCGCAACACGCAATGCGCGGCACATGCTCGCGTGCTAATGCTGCATTATGCAAGGTGCCTGTGTTTGAGATGTGTCTGAAATAAGTTGAAAAACAATCTCCCACCTGCAGCAATGAGACTGAGGTAGCACTATAGGCAAAAATACTGAATCAAACAAAGATATCGCAAACCACGCCCACTCAATGCAAAAGCGTGTGCTCAAGTTGGGTCTCCTAAGGGGGCGTTGTCCCCTACTTCTTCTTCTCTTTTTGAGGTGTTTGCGCAAGACGTGCGCTACTGCCATCTACAGCGCTAAGGGGACTTCATTGATTCTCAACCTCAGGACTCCGAAGGTCTCCTAACCGAAGGTCTCCTAAAGGGGCGTTCACCCGACATAAAGTGGATACCGGAAAGGAAACAAAATGACGCTTCTTGGTTACATCCACTTTCTTTGCTATAGGTCTGTGCTTCTTATGGAAGAGTTGCCGACTGAAAAAATGAGCAACTATTTATGGAGCAGATAACGGAGATATGACGTTTGACAACACAGTTCATGCAAAACGGAGGCGAGGCGGCATCTAGAAGTTATGTTCTTAAAATAAATGAAATCTACTAAAGCCGGGCATACACTGTGCGATATTTTCACTCGTGGTTCTTAAGCTTCTGCTCACACTGCACGATGGAATTTCACTGTTTAAAAGTTCACAACTCACGACTCACGTCCTCACACTACACGAGCCGACAGTCGGATGCGAGCGAAATGCTTCCACCATACGACACGACAGGCATGTTTCCCCGTCTGCAGAGGAGGGAACATGCGCACCTGAGGTGGAGATGAGGTCGCGCTCAACAGCGAATCGCACGGCCCTATTAATTTGTGCATGTGAAGTGTCAAATCGGGTCGTAGCACTGCTTTAACTGTGCGATTTACGCACGAGCCACGACCAGAATTTCAAACCGTTTTGATTTTCTTGCGAGCCTGCGATTGCACGATCGTGAGGCGAAATCGCTTGTCGTTACCCCATGTACACTGCACGATGCGAGACTCACGATTGACCTGCGATTGAGCAAGAAATCGGGCCGACTCTCAAAAAGTCGTCCGAGTGCCAAATCGGGGTAAAGTCGCACAGTGTAAGCCCAGCTTTAGTCTGACAAAACAACACGTCAGTGCTGATGAACATTGCACAATACGTCTGTACGTTTGAACTGTGCACGTAGCCTAAATGTCCGGCCTATCCACCTGAAAGAAAGAGGTGTGTGACCGTCAAGTAGGCGGGGAGTGCAGACGAGACCATGGGGCATGTGGAGAGAGGGAGAAGACGTTTAAGTAGGCCTGTTTTATTAGCTGCATTGGAAGGTGTGGATGACAATTGCAGCATTGACTGGTTTTAAAGTGAAGCTGTAACGGGCGAGTTATGCTCTCTTTTGAGCCTCAACGCAATTAGTCAAAGCAGTTAGTTTTGATTCTTGTTCCATTCTAGGTCTGCGCTATCCGTATCCCG
Organism: Engraulis encrasicolus; assembly: GCF_034702125.1. Lineage (NCBI taxonomy): Eukaryota > Metazoa > Chordata > Actinopteri > Clupeiformes > Engraulidae > Engraulis > Engraulis encrasicolus. Next base: position 52,892,417 of record NC_085874.1, on the reverse strand, counting down.
CAACAGTAGTTGCAGCAACAGGATTGTCAAACTGCCTTCAATACAAGGAGTAAACTAGACGTGTCTGTTGTTTTGTAGCCACACAGACCCGACGAAATGAAAATGAAACATTAAATATTTATGTCACATGCTTTTTTGATCGTGCTACCAGCCAGCGCGGTAGTTTGGAACAAAGAAGTGGATCAACGCTTAAAGAGAGGGGGGAAATAGTAGAGGCGCATCAGAACGCAGCTTCTTCGACTTCTCAACTCACTTCAATGCTCCTTCAACGACGTGTGTCTGGCAGTAGGCTAGTGTCCATATGGCTACAGAAATATGGTCACTCCATGCACGTAACGCCCGTTCCAATTCAGGATGTGGTCACTAATTAATGATTTCAAGATCGCTTGCCGTTTATACAACCACAAACATCCCTTGTTCTGTATTTGTTTTCCGTGATTCTTCTCTGGTGGTGATTTACAGAAACAATTAGTTTTCCATATTCACTTAGTTTTCCATATTCACACAGATCTCTCTTTTATAGTTTGTGAGGTCAGATAACATTAGCCATTGAACTGTGCAATACTACAATACATTGTGTCCAAAATATTACAATACAGAATTGTGCTAATTGTATTGCACAGAGTATTTTTTAAACTTATTATTACCTTTATTTAAACAGGAAGATCCCATTGAGTTACCTCTTTTTCCAGGGAGTGTATGATAGTCACCCCTGCAGATTATTGCAGTAGCCTAAGTGCTGTAGCACTGCAGTTTTGATATTGCATGGACAACAAATTATTCTTTTTTGTGAATCTCTGCTCTGCTTGATGCTCAATGTTACTTGGCGAAGCGAACAGCCCTTCGGCTGCGCCGTCAGGCTGTTAGAACGCTCCGCCTCGTCCATTATTTCCATTGATATCGGGACACCTCGTTGGCTGCTATTCCATACATACAGTACGATACCATACCATACAATGGTACTTTATAGTCAGCTTGCACTGAAATTCATTTTGCGTCCCTGAGCAAGACTCATTTAAGACAGGACATGCACATGTGCCGTGCTCCACAAGCATAAACACTAACTGACAGAAACAGACAGAGGGCAGAGGCCTACAGACATACATACAGAACATATAGGATACACACATTACATACAACCCATATAACTTGAAGACATGTGCCCTTAGAGTTCAATGCAAGCCCCGACTCCACCTAGTCACACACAGGCAAGCAAACCGGCAGTTGCCTTGGGCAGGTGAATGCAGAGCAGAAGGCTTCAGATTCTCGGCTACAGTATCTGCCCTGGGTGTTGTTTTCACACATACTGTATACAAGACTCAAGCATACACACACACACGTTCACACAAATACACATGCGTGCACACATATATTGAGAGAGACATACAAGACACAAAGAAGTGTGCACGCACAGACACACATACACACACACACACTTCGAAAGAGACACAGTCACACACGCACGCATGCACACACGCATGCACACACACACACACACTCAGATGAGAACGGGTTGGCAAATGAGACTGTAGGTACACACAAACACACACACACACACACACACACACACACACAAGATATGATAGGCAAATAAGACTGTCGGCATACACACACACACATACACAAACACACACACACACACACACAGACACACAATGAGACTAGGCATTGCCCTTATTCCTAGGTCGGTCGGCTTCCCCTCGCCCATGTGTTTGGTTCCAGCTGCCTCGCCTCGCCTCGCCTCGCGGCTAACCAAAGCGTTGCGGCTAACCAAAGCGTTGCGGCTAACCAAAGCGTTGCGGCTAACCAAAGCGTGGCTACTTTCCACTGACTCTTACCTTTCCACACCTGAAAGCTTCACATGACTACCAAAAATGTTTTCTTCCTTTCCTGTCTCTTCTTTTACCTGACGTCTGCATAACACACACACATATACAGTATGCATGCAAGACCTATGCAGGTGATGGAAAATTCCACTCTTTTTTTCCCTCATCACTCCAGCAGCATATGTCGTTCGGCTGAGGTGTTTCTGCGAACCCATATGGTGCGGAAGGTGTCAAACACTGACAGTTGGCCTCCGACCTGAAGAGCACATTTCTGTGGCCGAGAGCAGGGGTTCCCAAACTTTTTCCCCTGTGCACCCCCTTGTACATTTCAGTGTGGTTTGCGCACCCCCTGAGCGAATATTTTGGTGTGCTGATGGCCTCTCTTCCAATAGTCTTGGAAATAAACTACACTTCAGATGGACCCATAATATTCATTAATGCTAGATAAAAACCCACATATCCGCCATTGCTTTATTCAGCTCGCGCACCCCCTTATGGCAGGCCGCGCACCCCCAGGTGTGCACGCACCCCAGTTTCGGAAACCCTGGCCTAGAGATATTCATTGCATTGGCTCCTATTCTCCAATGGTCACAATTTAGTCAGTCACACAGGCTGTTGTAGAACACCATGCTAGAACCTAGAATGTTCCAGAACAAATGTGTCTGATGTAGCGTTCCAGAATACACAGAAGGATCCACTTCCGTTTCCGGTTCCATGTGCAGGCCACGTGATTTCCATGGTGTTTCGAGCTGACTCTTGCAAAGAACAACCATGATGCAGTCAAGAAAAACATGGCAAGAAAAATCTGCAGTCTCCTCCTGTATGTCATGTCATAGGATACTTCCCAATATACATACAGTATACATCGCATGCAGAAAAAAGTTTTTGGGCCATATATCGTCCATTTTATGCATATTCTCCAACACCAGCCTGTATGAACATGAAAACCGGTTGAATTTAAGCATTGCAGGTCATGCCCATCTATCTAATAATTCAAGAAATGTCTGTCTGGATATCCACTATCTCTATGACACGCATAACTAACGCAGCACAGCACCAAAATATCTTAAAGTTGGAAGGTGACTTGGCAGTACTGTGGCGGGTTGCAGCGCAAAGTTTCACGTCGTTTGGACACAGAAAAATGAAGATATTAGTGAAACCAATTTCCAGTCACAGCATTTCCTGCCGTTTTGTCTCCATGGAATCATCAGCCCACCCAACATTCCGTAATGTAATTGTTGACGTCTGCCGCTGCAGCTGACATCGCAACCAGCTGATTACGCAACCAATATTCCATTTAACACTAAGAGCAACAGACACAGGCTATGTCTCAAATCACGCACTTATGTCAGTGCACTGACAGCCAGTGCACAGTGCACACAGTGCACTGAGGTCTTTAGTGCATAGTGTCGTGGAAAAATTTGAGCACTATGCACTGTGCCCTCGCTGGAAGTGATGGCTGAGCATGGCATTAGGTCGCCAAAATATGAGTTGGCTACTGTTTACTATGCACAGCATCTGGTGCTTGTATTTCCATTTCCTTCACACCAAAGGACAACAATCACACATACAATACTTTGGTTGGCATGAAAAGGTTGGTGTCCCATCAGCATTACTTACAGAATTAGGAGACTGTTGACCAAACTCTTCTACTGAACTGAATGCCACATTTCCTCTGTGTCATTGTCAACATGGCCGCCGTTTAGTGCGTGTAGCGCACTGCATTTTTCCGCCATTGTTAGGGGATCATCCTGGTACTTTCAGTGCACTGGCTCAACTGAAATTTTCAGCGTGACCACCCTAAGCACCGAAAAACAGTGCCTGAATTGCACAAGTGCGTGATTTGAGACACAACCACAGACCTGCTACACACACCTACCACACAAACTTTGCTTTGAGTAGGTCATCACATCTGACAGTGCTTAGGTTCACCCAGATAGGACATAAAATACCAATTAGTGAAAGTAAATTGCATTGCCTTTTTCCGATTTTCTGCACCTGCTAGAAAAAAAAAAATTCTCATATCAAGTCGTCTGAATGTCACAACCCTGCTTTAAACCTGGTGCCGTTCGTTAAACTACGCCAAACTTGCTCTCTCCCTCTCTCCTTTCGGTGACGGCTTACCCAACACTTTCCAGTTTTTGTTACAATGCTTTATTTCGCTATTCGAATTAACATGCCTCTTCCCTAGCAGTGGAGATAACAGGTTTCTGCTGGACAGGGACGGAA
>NC_085874.1:52880862-52885862 GCF_034702125.1 Engraulis encrasicolus | reverse complement strand
CATATAATAAGTAAGGGTTAACGTTCGGCGAGAAGGTCGCTACCGTGGAATAGCAGCACGACAGAGAGAATCTTTAGACCCCGACGCGGAGCGGAGGGGTCTTGTTCTCTCTGAAGTGCTGCTATTCCACAAAGCGACCGACTCGCCGAAAGTTAACCCGCTTATTATATGGATATACTTAAATGATTCACACATGCGGGGACATTTCTTTAGACCTATTTAATGTTAAGATTGTTGCTGCGCAAAACAAAACAGTGCCGTTGTGGAACACCGCTAGGCAACAGCTAGGTAGGCTAGCCAGGACAACAGGTGTTGTCTATCACAGCAGCTGATTAGAGTGACAAAAGATCGGACCCCCTGCGGAGTGATATGAAACATTCGCTTTAGCCACTGACTTGTATACAAGCCAGTGGCTTTAGCAGTGAACGTCTTGTTGCCATTGACAGCGGTAGCCAGGACAACGGGTGCTGTCTATCACAGCAGCTGATTAGAGTCTTGTTGAAAAGTCGCTTTAGCAGTGAAAAGTCTTGTTGCCATTGACAGCGGTCTGTTATAGACCAACCCGTCCGTTATCGAAAAATAACAGACGTCCGAACGTTGGGGAGCCCCGTTGAAATGAATGGAGCATTCGACAGATGACGTCACAACCATATAATAAATACAGTATAACAGAGGGACCATTGGGTTAATGTCATAACGTTTGACACCCCTGCTCTAAAGAAACACTCCCGTTGGTCATGACTGGTTGACAACATGGAGGATGTGAGTGGAATTATCCCAACAAGAATTTACTCTTGAATAAAAGGGAGATGCAATTGAGTGCTCACTCTTAAATAGCAGTGAGTTTTTCACACACACACACTCACACATACACACACACACAGACACACCGCTTTAGCCTTCTTTTACGCAGTACCAGACAAGAAACAGATCATCTAAGGATAACTCTAGGAAAATGAAAAAAAGAAACGATTTGCAAGCAGTGAAATTCTGATGCCACACCACGATATAGAGAATGAGGAGTCACATGAGGAAATGTTCACCTTATGGCAACTCAAGGCAATAAATAACGAAGCTGAAACAACGTCATGATTGATCCACACACAAACACTGACATTCCATTGCACCACGCCACATGACGTCATTCCAAATGGTGAATTGAAGTGAGGAAAAAAAGCTCATCAAAGCATCATCAACGCAAAGCAACAGATAAACACACTAAACTGAAAAGATGAGCCATATACGGTACGTCCAAACAATTACATTCCTGAGGGATTACCGAGGTAGACTGTAAAACAATGCCAGAAGGGGAATTAGTGCATTCTTGTTGCTTACATCAGCAGCAGCAGCGGAGTGAGCTTCCCATTGGCGGCCATTTTTTGTTATGATAGCGTTGACGTATTCTCTAAACATTTCCTAAGCCCGGAATCCCGGCCTACATTGCAGCACATGGAGTTCATCATCGTCTCGCTAGCGATGGCACGTAGCGTAATGGTTATTGGCCATGAGTAACGAAATGGTTATGGCCCATGAGCTCACTGTTAACATTAGCTGTAGCACCTGCCAAAAGATGAGCGCCCGTGTAGCGCAGCGTAGCCATAGCGATAGCAAGAGTTGCAGTGCTGTCAGTGCTACGTAGCCAATGGTATCTGTGGAGGGCGAATAGCCAATGGGATCTGTGGAGGGCGAATGGGAAAGAGAAATGAAGTCATTTAATGGCATACACTGTCGGTGAAAGTGGATGTGTGTGTGTGTGTGTGTGTGTGTGTGTGTGTGTGTGTGTGTGTGTGTGTGTGTGTGTGTGTGTGTGTAGCCATCGCTAATGCTTTAGAGACTATGAATTAGGCTATGTACACTTATGTAAACCATTGCCTCAATACGTGGGCTTTTTTGTTTAAGAACACGGTGTTGTGAGGAGGGGCAAGACACTGGCAGTCAACCACGTGAGCAATTTTTTTGACTGACAGCGGTTTCCAACAATCAGAGGTTGAGTTGTGCGCAGCAGGGTTGCGCAGCCAGGGGGAAAATTGCGAACCCAAGTATAGGATGCAATGCTTTTTTCAAGATAGGAAATATACTACCTTAGTTTAAGCTTAAATCACTGTCACAACTGTGTTCACAGTTATGGAAATTTGTCCATATTCGCTGCCAGAACCAATCTCACATTTTTTTTGAAAGTATATAAAGTATCAGCAAATGGGAGGTAACGATTGGTCAAGACCTTACTGTAAAACAATCCCTATTTCCCCTATGCGTTTGGTAGTTAGGCCTATTGCATTTGGAACGGAGTTCGGAAAAGCACATGGAATAGCCTAGCCTACAGATTTTAGGGATTACACATGGAATAGTCTACAGATATTAGAGATTACACATGGAATAGTCTACAGATATTAGAGATTACACATGGAATAGTACAGATATTAGAGATTACATTAGAGATTACACATGGAATAGTCTAGAGATATTAGAGATTACAGATCATTAGAGTCAGAACAACAGGAGGTCCTGCAGTGCAGCGATGCTCCACTGGGATTCCTCCAGGGCTGCACTGGGACAGACTTTTAGGCTTTTAGGACATGTCCGGTCAAGCCCAGTCCACCAGGCATAGAGAGAGACCAATGAAGCCTGTGACAGCAGTTTTAGTCATCTGTTGCGAGCTATTTTGACCGCGACATACAAAATGCTTAATTTATATCTGACTATCTTGAAGAGGCTTGCTGTAGCGACATGAGGACTTTGGGGGGAGGACCAGGCCAAATCTGTCAAAATCTTTGCTCACAACGGGCTCAAAACGAGCAAGTCTTTGCTCAAAACGCTTTTTTGTCAAATATCTCCAGAACGGTAAATCGTAGAGACTTTCTGTCATTCATGTCAGGTAGTGTACATAATTTGGGGTCAAGGGACACACCTATCTTGGTCCCGTGTCTCTACGACCTTGTGTTCCAGAGATAGAGACATTTCTGAAATAGCTCCACCGGGTAAATACCCTTTAGTCCACATGGCCAATCCAGCCCTGGGTTCCCCTGCAGTTCCTCTCTGGGCCACAGTCCAAAATTTGACTTGACAGGAAATCCAGAGGAAGCATACTGCCAATCATGTGATGAGATGAGATTGTGTATCATTAATCATTAATTAATTAATCATTTATTCCTTTAGTCTTTCCACAAGGAAGAGGGATGAGCTAGCTAAGCCCCTTCATAGGAGGACTAATACTTTATAATAGGACTAGGTATAGGTGTACGGTGGTGTGTGTGTGTGTGTGTGTGTGTGTGTGTGTGTGTGTGTGTGTGTGTGTGTGTGTGTGTGTGTGTGTGTGTGTGTGTGTGTGTGTGTGTGTGTGTGTGTGTGTGTGTCTGTGTCTGTGTGTCTGCGTGTGGTGTGTGTGTGTGTTGCTGTGAGCTTAAAAACACTCCTCCTCTGGTATTAAGTGATCCGCATTAGCGTTAGCATTAGCCTGGTCGGGAGGGAGATGCGAATCGCTTTCTCGTGGCCAAGCTTTACTAACGACCAGTTACAATCCATTCATGCCAGGGTGTGTGTGTGTCTGTCTGTGTATGGGGTGTGTGTGTGTGTGCGTGCATGCGTGTGTGCGTGCATGTGTACATGCGAGTGTGTGCTTCCGCCACTTCCGATCTATTTTGCAGTGTTTGTGCATTCTTAAAGCCAAGAGCATTAGGCCTCCAAATCTGAGAACGGCGGAGGTGAGACCAGAGGCGGACTTTCCATTAGGCAAACCTAGGCAATTGGTCAGGGCCCAAATCTGACCTCCATAGGGGCCCAAATGTCACACCAGTCGTGGTAAACACACACGAAAATAGGCTTCATCTTAATTTGTCACTTATGTAAAGTGATCGAAGATATATAGGCTATGAGACAAAATACTACAATAGCCCCAAAACAAAGAATTGTATCGGTCTATATAATGACTTTTGAAGGCCCCGTGTTTATATTTCACCTAGGGCCCAAAAATGGTTAGATCTGCCCCTGGGTGAGACCAAGCGGTCTGTTGGTAATCTCCGCTTACTGAAGTAGCATCATTGTTTTGCAGGCTTTGTGCACGCAAGCGAGGAGTGTGTTTAAGCAAGAGGAACAATCTACACCAGTGACGCCAACAGGCGGGGGACGATGACGAAGGGATCAGTTGTCTTGGGCCTAGGGAGGAGAGAGAGAGGGGCCGAGAATTGGGTCCCAAGCAGGGCCCTAAGTTTACTTTTTCCACCACCAGCCATAATGGCTAGTAGATGTAAATTTTACCATCCTAACACACACTCACTAATGGGTCAAAGTGACCAGTACGTTGGTCTTCTCTACCAGTCAAACTGGAATTTCACCAGCATTTGGCCGGTTGGCTGGTGTTAATTTAGAGCCCTGGTCCCAAGTCATTGTATGTATTGAGTTAGAGGCCCTTTCAGATGGCTTGCGCCTGGTCACCTACATCTATGGCTTCGTACAGCAGAGGGGCAGGGATGTGAAGTCATGAGAAGAACAGCATGCATCCGTGCCTCTGCTGAAGTTTAACTGTGAGAAGTGTGTGTGTGTGTGTGTGTGTGTGTGTGTGTGTGTGTGTGTGTGTGTGTGTGTGTGTGTGTGTGTGTGTCTGTGTGTGTGTCTGTGTGTGTGTCTGTGTGTATGTGTTTGTGTCTGTGTGTATGAGTGTGTTTGTGTGTGTGTGTGTGTGTGTGTGTGTGAGAAAGAGAGAGAGAGAGAGAGAAGAACAACAACCATGCCTCTGCAAAAGCTTAACTGTGAGAAGGAAATAACACAAGTTCTCTCTTTCGTAATAAAGAGAACGCAATCCACCTTTCTCACAGAGCTTATCTTGCTGCTCCTTCGGGCCCGCTTACCGGCCTATTAAACTCACACTGTGCTGAAAACTCTCAACTATGTCATGAGAAACATTGCTGTGATGAAATCAAGTCTTAAAGGGACACTGTGTGAGATTTTTAGTTGTTTATTTCCAGAATTCATGCTGCCCATTCACTAATGTTACCTTTTTCATG